>NW_027473887.1:0-86413 GCF_050947335.1 Megachile rotundata
GTAATTGTCGTTCTGTCGATCATATAAGCATAGTGTGGCTAATAATATGAGTTAGATTGATAATAGTGAGTGTAATAAGTATAGTAATTGTCGTTCTGTCGATCATATAAGCATAGTGTGGCTAATAATATGAGTTCGATTGATAATAACAAGAGTAATAAGTATAGTAATTGTCGTTCTATCGATCATATAAGCATAATATGGCTAATAATATGAGTTAGATTGATAATAATAAGAGTAGTGAGCATAGTAATTGTCGTTCTATCGATCATATTTGCATAATATGGTTAATAATATGAGTTAGATTGATAACAGTGAGTGTAATAAGTATAGTAATTGTCGTTCTGTCGATCAGCTATGCATAATATGGCTAATAATATGAGTTAGATTGATAATAATAAGACTAATACGTATACTAGTTGTCGTTGTATCGATCATATAGGCATAATATGGTTAATAATATGAGTTAGATTGATAATAGTGAGTGTAATAAGTATAGTAATTGTCGTTCTGTCGATCATATAAGCATAATATGGCTAATAATATGAGTTAGATTGATAATAATAAGAGTAATAAGTATAGTAATTGTCGTCCTATCGATCATATAAGCATAATATGGCTGATAATATGAGTTAGATTGATAATAATAAGAGTAATGAGTATAGTAATTGTAGTTCAAGCGATCATATAAGCATAATATGGCTAATAATATGAGTTAGATTGATAATAATAAGAGTAAAAAGTATAGTAATTATCGTTCCACCGATCATATAAGCATAATATGGCTAATAATATGAGTTAGATTGATAATAGTGAGCGTAATAAGTATAGTAATTGTCGTTCTGTCGATCATATAAGCATAGTATGGCTAATAATATGAGATCGATTGATAATAATAAGAGTAATAAGTATAGTAGTTGTAGTTCTATCGATCATATAAGCGTAATATGGCTAATAATATGAGTTATATTGATAATAATAAGAGTAGTGAGCATAGTAATTGTCGTTCTATCGATCATATAAGCATAGTATGGCTAATAATATGATTGAGTTTGATAATAATAAGAGTAAAAAGTATAGTAATTGTCGTTCTATCGATCATATAAGCATAATATGGCTAATAATATGAGTTAGATTGATAATAATAAGAGTAATAAGTATAGTAATTGTCGTTCTATCGATCATATCCGCATAATATGGTTAATAATATGAGTTAGATTGATAACAGTGAGTGTAATAAGTATAGTAATTGTCGTTCTGTCGATCATATAAGCATAGTGTGGCTAATAATATGAGTTAGATTGATAATAGTGAGTGTAATAAGTATAGTAATTGTCGTTCTGTCGATCATATAAGCATAGTGTGGCTAATAATATGAGTTCGATTGATAATAACAAGAGTAATAAGTATAGTAATTGTCGTTCTATCGATCATATAAGCATAATATGGCTAATAATATGAGTTAGATTGATAATAATAAGAGTATTGAGCATAGTAATTGTCGTTCTATCGATCATATTTGCATAATATGGTTAATAATATGAGTTAGATTGATAACAGTGAGTGTAATAAGTATAGTAATTGTCGTTCTGTCGATCATATAAGCATAATATGGCTAATAATGTGAGTTAGATTGATAATAATAAGAGCAATAAGTATAGTAATTGTCGTTCTATCGATCACATAAGCATAATATGGCTAATAATATGAGTTAGATTGATAATAATAAGAGTTGTGAGCATAGTGATTGTCGTTCTATCGATCATATAAGCATAATATGGCTAATAATATGAGTTAGATTGATAATAATAAGGGTAATGAGTATAGTAATTGTCGTTCTATCGATCATATAAGCATAATATGGCTAATAATATGAGTTAGTTTGATAACAATAAGAGTAATAAGTATAGTAATTATCGTTCTGCCGACCATATAAGCATAATATGGCTAATAATATGAGTTAGATTGATAATAATAAGAGTAATGAGTATAGTAATTGTCGTTCTATCGATCATATAAGCATAATATGGCTGATAATATGAGTTAGATGGATAATAATAAGAGTAATAAGTATAGTAATTGTCGATCTATCGATCATATCTGCATAATATGGTTAATAATATGAGTTAGATTGATAATAGTGAGTGTAATAAGTATAGTAATTGTCGTTCTGTCGATCATATAAGCATAATATAGCTAATAATATGAGTTAGATTGATAATAATAAGAGTAATAAGTATAGTAATTGTCGTCCTATCGATCATATAAGCATAATATGGCTGATAATATGAGTTAGATTGATAATAATAAGAGTAATGAGTATAGTAATTGTAGTTCAAGCGATCATATAAGCATAATATGGCTAATAATATGAGGTAGATTGATAATAATAAGAGTAAAAAGTATAGTAATTATCGTTCCACCGATCATATAAGCATAATATGGCTAATAATATGAGTTAGATTGATAATAGTGAGCGTAATAAGTATAGTAATTGTCGTTCTGTCGATCATATAAGCATAATATGGCTAATAATATGAGTTAGATTGATAATAATAAGAGTAATGAGTATAGTAATTGTCGTTCTATCGATCATATAAGCATAATATGGCCAATAATATGAGTTACATTGATAATAGTGAGTGTAATAAGTATAGTAATTGTCGTTCTGTCGATCACATAAGCATAATATGGCTAATAATATGAGTTAGATTGATAATAATAAGAGTAATTAGTATAGTAATTGTCGTTCTATCGATCATATAAGCATAATATGGCTGATAATATGAGTTAGATGGATAATAATAAGAGTAATAAGTATAGTAATTGTCGTTCTATCGATCATATCTGCATAATATGGTTAATAATATGAGTTAGATTGATAATAGTGAGTGTAATAAGTATAGTAATTGTCGTTCTGTCGATCATATAAGCATAGTGTGGCTAATAATATGAGTTAGATTGATAATAGTGAGTGTAATAAGTATAGTAATTGTCGTTCTGTCGATCAGCTATGCATAATATGGCTAATAATATGAGTTAGATTGATAATAGTGAGTGTAATAAGTATAGTAATTGTCGTTCAGTCGATCATATAAGCACAATATAGCTAATAATATGAGTTAGATTGATAATAATAAGAGTAGTGAGCATAGTAATTGTCGTTCTATCGATCATATTTGCATAATATGGTTAATAATATGAGTTAGATTGATAACAGTGAGTGTAATAAGTATAGTAATTGTCGTTCTATCGATCATATAAGCATAATATGGCTAATAATATGAGTTAGATTGATAATAATAAGAGTATTGGGCATAGTAATTGTCGTTCTATCGATCATATTTGCATAATATGGTTAATAATATGAGTTAGATTGATAACAGTGAGTGTAATAAGTATAGTAATTGTCGTTCTGTCGATCATATAAGCATAATATGGCTAATAATGTGAGTTAGATTGATAATAATAAGAGCAATAAGTATAGTAATTGTCGTTCTATCGATCACATAAGCATAATATGGCTAATAATATGAGTTAGATTGATAATAATAAGAGTTGTGAGCATAGTGATTGTCGTTCTATCGATCATATAAGCATAATATGGCTAATAATATGAGTTAGATTGATAATAATAAGGGTAATGAGTATAGTAATTGTCGTTCTATCGATCATATAAGCATAATATGGCTAATAATATGAGTTAGTTTGATAACAATAAGAGTAATAAGTATAGTAATTATCGTTCTGCCGACCATATAAGCATAATATGGCTAATAATATGAGTTAGATGGATAATAATAAGAGTAATAAGTATAGTAATTGTCGTTCTATCGATCATTTCTGCATAATATGGTTAATAATATGAGTTAGATTGATAATAGTGAGTGTAATAAGTATAGTAATTGTCGTTCTGTCGATCATATAAGCATAATATAGCTAATAATATGAGTTAGATTGATAATAATAAGAGTAATAAGTATAGTAATTGTCGTCCTATCGATCATATAAGCATAATATGGCTGATAATATGAGTTAGATTGATAATAATAAGAGTAATGAGTATAGTAATTGTAGTTCAAGCGATCATATAAGCATAATATGGCTAATAATATGAGTTAGATTGATAATAATAAGAGTAAAAAGTATAGTAATTATCGTTCCACCGATCATATAAGCATAATATGGCTAATAATATGAGTTAGATTGATAATAGTGAGCGTAATAAGTATAGTAATTGTCGTTCTGTCGATCATATAAGCATAATATGGCTAATAATATGAGTTAGATTGATAATAATAAGAGTAATGAGTATAGTAATTGTCGTTCTATCGATCATATAAGCATAATATGGCCAATAATATGAGTTACATTGATAATAGTGAGTGTAATAAGTATAGTAATTGTCGTTCTGTCGATCACATAAGCATAATATGGCTAATAATATGAGTTAGATTGATAATAATAAGAGTAATTAGTATAGTAATTGTCGTTCTATCGATCATATAAGCATAATATGGCTGATAATATGAGTTAGATGGATAATAATAAGAGTAATAAGTATAGTAATTGTCGTTCTATCGATCATATCTGCATAATATGGTTAATAATATGAGTTAGATTGATAATAGTGCGTGTAATAAGTATAGTAATTGTCGTTCTGTCGATCATATAAGCATAATATGGCTAATAATATGAGTTAGATTGATAATAATAAGAGTAATAAGTATAGTAATTGTCGTCCTATCGATCATATAAGCATAATATGGCTGATAATATGAGTTAGATTGATAACAATAAGAGTAATGAGTATAGTAATTGTAGTTCAAGCGATCATATAAGCATAATATGGCTAATAATATGAGTTAGATTGATAATAATAAGAGTAAAAAGTATAGTAATTATCGTTCCACCGATCATATAAGCATAATATGGCTAATAATATGAGTTAGATTGATAATAGTGAGCGTAATAAGTATAGTAATTGTCGTTCTGTCGATCATATAAGCATAGTATGGCTAATAATATGAGATCGATTGATAATAATAAGAGTAATAAGTATAGTAGTTGTAGTTCTATCGATCATATAAGCGTAATATGGCTAATAATATGAGTTATATTGATAATAATAAGAGTAGTGAGCATAGTAATTGTCGTTCTATCGATCATATAAGCATGGTATGGCTAATAATATGATTGAGTTTGATAATAATAAGAGTAAAAAGTATAGTAATTGTCGTTCTATCGATCATATAAGCATAATATGGCTAATAATATGAGTTAGATTGATAATAATAAGAGTAATAAGTATAGTAATTGTCGTTCTATCGATCATATCCGCATAATATGGTTAATAATATGAGTTAGATTGATAACAGTGAGTGTAATAAGTATAGTAATTGTCGTTCTGTCGATCATATAAGCATAGTGTGGCTAATAATATGAGTTAGATTGATAATAGTGAGTGTAATAAGTATAGTAATTGTCGTTCTGTCGATCATATAAACATAGTGTGGCTAATAATATGAGTTCGATTGATAATAACAAGAGTAATAAGTATAGTAATTGTCGTTCTATCGATCATATAAGCATAATATGGCTAATAATACGAGTTAGATTGATAATAATAAGAGTAATGAGTATAGTAATTGTCGTTCTATCGATCATATAAGCATAATATGGCCAATAATATGAGTTAGATTGATAATAGTGAGTGTAATAAGTATAGTAGTTGTCGTTCTGTCGATCATATAAGCATAATATGGCTAATAATATGAGTTAGATTGATAATAATAAGAGTAATGAGTATAGTAATTGTCGTGCTATCGATCATATAAGCATAATATGGCTAATAATATGAGTTCGATTGATAATAACAAGAGTAGTAAGTATAGTAATTGTCGTTCTATCGATCATATAAGCATAATATGGCTAATAATATGAGTTAGATTGATAATAATAAGAGTATTGAGCATAGTAATTGTCGTTCTATCGATCATATTTGCATAATATGGTTAATAATATGAGTTAGATTGATAACAGTGAGTGTAATAAGTATAGTAATTGTCGTTCTGTCGATCATATAAGCATAATATGGCTAATAATGTGAGTTAGATTGATAATAATAAGAGCAATAAGTATAGTAATTGTCGTTCTATCGATCACATAAGCATAATATGGCTAATAATATGAGTTAGATTGATAATAATAAGAGTTGTGAGCATAGTGATTGTCGTTCTATCGATCATATAAGCATAATATGGCTAATAATATGAGTTAGATTGATAATAATAAGGGTAATGAGTATAGTAATTGTCGTTCTATCGATCATATAAGCATAATATGGCTAATAATATGAGTTAGTTTGATAACAATAAGAGTAATAAGTATAGTAATTATCGTTCTGCCGACCATATAAGCATAATATGGCTAATAATATGAGTTAGATTGATAATAATAAGAGTAATGAGTATAGTAATTGTCGTTCTATCGATCATATAAGCATAATATGGCTGATAATATGAGTTAGATGGATAATAATAAGAGTAATAAGTATAGTAATTGTCGTTCTATCGATCATATCTGCATAATATGGTTAATAATATGAGTTAGATTGATAATAGTGAGTGTAATAAGTATAGTAATTGTCGTTCTGTCGATCATATAAGCATAATATAGCTAATAATATGAGTTAGATTGATAATAATAAGAGTAATAAGTATAGTAATTGTCGTCCTATCGATCATATAAGCATAATATGGCTGATAATATGAGTTAGATTGATAATAATAAGAGTAATGAGTATAGTAATTGTAGTTCAAGCGATCATATAAGCATAATATGGCTAATAATATGAGTTAGATTGATAATAATAAGAGTAAAAAGTATAGTAATTATCGTTCCACCGATCATATAAGCATAATATGGCTAATAATATGAGTTAGATTGATAATAGTGAGCGTAATAAGTATAGTAATTGTCGTTCTGTCGATCATATAAGCATAATATGGCTAATAATATGAGTTAGATTGATAATAATAAGAGTAATGAGTATAGTAATTGTCGTTCTATCGATCATATAAGCATAATATGGCCAATAATATGAGTTACATTGATAATAGTGAGTGTAATAAGTATAGTAATTGTCGTTCTGTCGATCACATAAGCATAATATGGCTAATAATATGAGTTAGATTGATAATAATAAGAGTAATTAGTATAGTAATTGTCGTTCTATCGATCATATAAGCATAATATGGCTGATAATATGAGTTAGATGGATAATAATAAGAGTAATAAGTATAGTAATTGTCGTTCTATCGATCATATCTGCATAATATGGTTAATAATATGAGTTAGATTGATAATAGTGAGTGTAATAAGTATAGTAATTGTCGTTCTGTCGATCATATAAGCATAGTGTGGCTAATAATATGAGTTAGATTGATAATAGTGAGTGTAATAAGTATAGTAATTGTCGTTCTGTCGATCATATAAGCATAGTGTGGCTAATAATATGAGTTCGATTGATAATAACAAGAGTAATAAGTATAGTAATTGTCGTTCTATCGATCATATAAGCATAATATGGCTAATAATATGAGTTAGATTGATAATAATAAGAGTAGTGAGCATAGTAATTGTCGTTCTATCGATCATATTTGCATAATATGGTTAATAATATGAGTTAGATTGATAACAGTGAGTGTAATAAGTATAGTAATTGTCGTTCTGTCGATCAGCTATGCATAATATGGCTAATAATATGAGTTAGATTGATAATAATAAGACTAATACGTATACTAGTTGTCGTTGTATCGATCATATAGGCATAATATGGTTAATAATATGAGTTAGATTGATAATAGTGAGTGTAATAAGTATAGTAATTGTCGTTCTGTCGATCATATAAGCATAATATGGCTAATAATATGAGTTAGATTGATAATAATAAGAGTAATAAGTATAGTAATTGTCGTCCTATCGATCATATAAGCATAATATGGCTGATAATATGAGTTAGATTGATAATAATAAGAGTAATGAGTATAGTAATTGTAGTTCAAGCGATCATATAAGCATAATATGGCTAATAATATGAGTTAGATTGATAATAATAAGAGTAAAAAGTATAGTAATTATCGTTCCACCGATCATATAAGCATAATATGGCTAATAATATGAGTTAGATTGATAATAGTGAGCGTAATAAGTATAGTAATTGTCGTTCTGTCGATCATATAAGCATAGTATGGCTAATAATATGAGATCGATTGATAATAATAAGAGCAATAAGTATAGTAATTGTCGTTCTATCGATCACATAAGCATAATATGGCTAATAATATGAGTTAGATTGATAATAATAAGAGTTGTGAGCATAGTGATTGTCGTTCTATCGATCATATAAGCATAATATGGCTAATAATATGAGTTAGATTGATAATAATAAGGGTAATGAGTATAGTAATTGTCGTTCTATCGATCATATCTGCATAATATGGTTAATAATATGAGTTAGATTGATAATAGTGAGTGTAATAAGTATAGTAATTGTCGTTCTGTCGATCATATAAGCATAGTGTGGCTAATAATATGAGTTAGATTGATAATAGTGAGTGTAATAAGTATAGTAATTGTCGTTCTGTCGATCATATAAGCATAGTGTGGCTAATAATATGAGTTCGATTGATAATAACAAGAGTAATAAGTATAGTAATTGTCGTTCTATCGATCATATCTGCATAATATGGTTAATAATATGAGTTAGATTGATAACAGTGAGTGTAATAAGTATAGTAATTGTCGTTCTGTCGATCATATAAGCATAATATGGCTAATAATATGAGTTAGATTGATAATAATAAGAGTAATAAGTATAGTAATTGTCGTTATATCGATCATATAAGCATAATATGGCTAATAATATGAGTTAGATTGATAATAATAATGGTAATGAGTATAGTAATTGTCGTTCTATCGATCATATAAGCATAATATGGCTAATAATATGAGTTAGATTGATAATAATAAGAGTATTGAGCATAGTAATTGTCGTTCTATCGATCATATTTGCATAATATGGTTAATAATATGAGTTAGATTGATAACAGTGAGTGTAATAAGTATAGTAATTGTTGTTCTGTCGATCATATAAGCATAATATGGCTAATAATGTGAGTTAGATTGATAATAATAAGAGCAATAAGTATAGTAATTGTCGTTCTATCGATCACATAAGCATAATATGGCTAATAATATGAGTTAGATTGATAATAATAAGAGTTGTGAGCATAGTGATTGTCGTTCTATCGATCATATAAGCATAATATGGCTAATAATATGAGTTAGATTGATAATAATAAGGGTAATGAGTATAGTAATTGTCGTTCTATCGATCATATAAGCATAATATGGCTAATAATATGAGTTAGTTTGATAACAATAAGAGTAATAAGTATAGTAATTATCGTTCTGCCGACCATATAAGCATAATATGGCTAATAATATGAGTTAGATTGATAATAATAAGAGTAATGAGTATAGTAATTGTCGTTCTATCGATCATATAAGCATAATATGGCTGATAATATGAGTTAGATGGATAATAATAAGAGTAATAAGTATAGTAATTGTCGTTCTATCGATCATATCTGCATAATATGGTTAATAATATGAGTTACATTGATAATAGTGAGTGTAATAAGTATAGTAATTGTCGTTCTGTCGATCACATAAGCATAATATGGCTAATAATATGAGTTAGATTGATAATAATAAGAGTAATTAGTATAGTAATTGTCGTTCTATCGATCATATAAGCATAATATGGCTGATAATATGAGTTAGATGGATAATAATAAGAGTAATAAGTATAGTAATTGTCGTTCTATCGATCATATCTGCATAATATGGTTAATAATATGAGTTAGATTGATAATAGTGAGTGTAATAAGTATAGTAATTGTCGTTCTGTCGATCATATAAGCATAGTGTGGCTAATAATATGAGTTAGATTGATAATAGTGAGTGTAATAAGTATAGTAATTGTCGTTCTGTCGATCATATAAGCATAGTGTGGCTAATAATATGAGTTCGATTGATAATAACAAGAGTAATAAGTATAGTAATTGTCGTTCTATCGATCATATAAACATAATATGGCTAATAATATGAGTTAGATTGATAATAATAAGAGTAGTGAGCATAGTAATTGTTGTTCTATCGATCATATTTGCATAATATGGTTAATAATATGAGTTAGATTGATAACAGTGAGTGTAATAAGTATAGTAATTGTCGTTCTGTCGATCAGCTATGCATAATATGGCTAATAATATGAGTTAGATTGATAATAATAAGACTAATACGTATACTAGTTGTCGTTGTATCGATCATATAAGCATAATATGGTTAATAATATGAGTTAGATTGATAATAGTGAGTGTAATAAGTATAGTAATTGTCGTTCTGTCGATCATATAAGCATAGTGTGGCTAATAATATGAGTTAGATTGATAATAGTGAGTGTAATAAGTATAGTAATTGTCGTTCTATCGATCATATAAGCAGAATATGGCTAATGATATGAGTTAGATTGATAATAGTAAGAGTAGTGAGGATAGTAATTGTCGTTCTTTCGGTCATATAAGCATAATATGGCTAATAATATAGGTTAGATTGATAATGATAAGAGTAATAAGTATAGTAATTGTCGTCCTATCGACCATATCCACATTATATGGCCAATAATATGAGTTAGATTGATAATAATAAGGGTAATAAGTATAGTAATTGTAGTTCTAGCGATCATGTAAGCATAATATGGCTAATAATATGAGTTAGATTGATAATGATAAGAGTAATGAGTATAGTAATTGTCGTTCTATCGATCATATAAGCATAATATGGCTGATAATATGAGTTAGATGGATAATAATAAGAGTAATAAGTATAGTAATTGTCGTTCTATCGATCATATCTGCATAATATGGTTAATAATATGAGTTAGATTGATAATAGTGAGTGTAATAAGTATAGTAATTGTCGTTCTGTCGATCATATAAGCATAATATGGCTAATAATATGAGTTAGATTGATAATAATAAGAGTAATAAGTATAGTAATTGTCGTCCTGTCGATCATATAAGCATAATATGGCTGATAATATGAGTTAGATTGATAATAATAAGAGTAATGAGTATAGTAATTGTAGTTCAAGCGATCATATAAGCATAATATGGCTAATAATATGAGTTAGATTGATAATAATAAGAGTAAAAAGTATAGTAATTATCGTTCCACCGATCATATAAGCATAATATGGCTAATAATATGAGTTAGATTGATAATAGTGAGCGTAATAAGTATAGTAATTGTCGTTCTGTCGATCATATAAGCATAGTATGGCTAATAATATGAGATCGATTGATAATAATAAGAGTAATAAGTATAGTAGTTGTAGTTCTATCGATCATATAAGCGTAATATGGCTAATAATATGAGTTATATTGATAATAATAAGAGTAGTGAGCATAGTAATTGTCGTTCTATCGATCATATAAGCATAGTATGGCTAATAATATGATTGAGTTTGATAATAATAAGAGTAAAAAGTATAGTAATTGTCGTTCTATCGATCATATAAGCATAATATGGCTAATAATATGAGTTAGATTGATAATAATAAGAGTAATAAGTATAGTAATTATCGTTCTATCGATCATATCTGCATAATATGGTTAATAATATGAGTTAGATTGATAATAGTGAGTGTAATAAGTATAGTAATTGTCGCTCAGTCGATCATATAAGCATAATATAGCTAATAATATGAGTTAGATTGATAATAATAAGAGTAGTGAGCATAGTAATTGTCGTTCTATCGATCATATTTGCATAATATGGTTAATAATATGAGTTAGATTGATAACAGTGAGTGTAATAAGTATAGTAATTGTCGTTCTATCGATCATATAAGCATAATATGGCTAATAATATGAGTTCGATTGATAATAACAAGAGTAATAAGTATAGTAATTGTCGTTCTATCGATCATATAAGCATAATATGGCTAATAATATGAGTTAGATTGATAATAATAAGAGTATTGAGCATAGTAATTGTCGTTCTATCGATCATATTTGCATAATATGGTTAATAATATGAGTTAGATTGATAACAGTGAGTGTAATAAGTATAGTAATTGTCGTTCTGTCGATCATATAAGCATAATATGGCTAATAATATGAGTTAGATTGATAATAATAAGAGCAATAAGTATAGTAATTGTCGTTCTATCGATCACATAAGCATAATATGGCTAATAATATGAGTTAGATTGATAATAATAAGAGTTGTGAGCATAGTGATTGTCGTTCTATCGATCATATAAGCATAATATGGCTAATAATATGAGTTAGATTGATAATAATAAGGGTAATGAGTATAGTAATTGTCGTTCTATCGATCATATAAGCATAATATGGCTAATAATATGAGTTAGTTTGATAACAATAAGAGTAATAAGTATAGTAATTATCGTTCTGCCGACCATATAAGCATAATATGGCTAATAATATGAGTTAGATTGATAATAATAAGAGTAATGAGTATAGTAATTGTCGTTCTATCGATCATATAAGCATAATATGGCTGATAATATGAGTTAGATGGATAATAATAAGAGTAATAAGTATAGTAATTGTCGTTCTATCGATCATATCTGCATAATATGGTTAATAATATGAGTTAGATTGATAATAGTGAGTGTAATAAGTATAGTAATTGTCGTTCCGTCGATCATATAAGCATAATATAGCTAATAATATGAGTTAGATTGATAATAATAAGAGTAATAAGTATAGTAATTGTCGTCCTATCGATCATATAAGCATAATATGGCTGATAATATGAGTTAGATTGATAATAATAAGAGTAATGAGTATAGTAATTGTAGTTCAAGCGATCATATAAGCATAATATGGCTAATAATATGAGTTAGATTGATAATAATAAGAGTAAAAAGTATAGTAATTATCGTTCCACCGATCATATAAGCATAATATGGCTAATAATATGAGTTAGATTGATAATAGTGAGCGTAATAAGTATAGTAATTGTCGTTCTGTCGATCATATAAGCATAATATGGCTAATAATATGAGTTAGATTGATAATAATAAGAGTAATGAGTATAGTAATTGTCGTTCTATCGATCATATAAGCATAATATGGCCAATAATATGAGTTACATTGATAATAGTGAGTGTAATAAGTATAGTAATTGTCGTTCTGTCGATCACATAAGCATAATATGGCTAATAATATGAGTTAGATTGATAATAATAAGAGTAATTAGTATAGTAATTGTCGTTCTATCGATCATATAAGCATAATATGGCTGATAATATGAGTTAGATGGATAATAATAAGAGTAATAAGTATAGTAATTGTCGTTCTATCGATCATATCTGCATAATATGGTTAATAATATGAGTTAGATTGATAATAGTGAGTGTAATAAGTATAGTAATTGTCGTTCTGTCGATCATATAAGCATAGTGTGGCTAATAATATGAGTTAGATTGATAATAGTGAGTGTAATAAGTATAGTAATTGTCGTTCTGTCGATCATATAAGCATAGTGTGGCTAATAATATGAGTTCGATTGATAATAACAAGAGTAATAAGTATAGTAATTGTCGTTCTATCGATCATATAAGCATAATATGGCTAATAATATGAGTTAGATTGATAATAATAAGAGTAGTGAGCATAGTAATTGTCGTTCTATCGATCATATTTGCATAATATGGTTAATAATATGAGTTAGATTGATAACAGTGAGTGTAATAAGTATAGTAATTGTCGTTCTGTCGATCAGCTATGCATAATATGGCTAATAATATGAGTTAGATTGATAATAATAAGACTAATACGTATACTAGTTGTCGTTGTATCGATCATATAGGCATAATATGGTTAATAATATGAGTTAGATTGATAATAGTGAGTGTAATAAGTATAGTAATTGTCGTTCTGTCGATCATATAAGCATAATATGGCTAATAATATGAGTTAGATTGATAATAATAAGAGTAATAAGTATAGTAATTGTCGTCCTATCGATCATATAAGCATAATATGGCTGATAATATGAGTTAGATTGATAATAATAAGAGTAATGAGTATAGTAATTGTAGTTCAAGCGATCATATAAGCATAATATGGCTAATAATATGAGTTAGATTGATAATAATAAGAGTAAAAAGTATAGTAATTATCGTTCCACCGATCATATAAGCATAATATGGCTAATAATATGAGTTAGATTGATAATAGTGAGCGTAATAAGTATAGTAATTGTCGTTCTGTCGATCATATAAGCATAGTATGGCTAATAATATGAGATCGATTGATAATAATAAGAGTAATAAGTATAGTAGTTGTAGTTCTATCGATCATATAAGCGTAATATGGCTAATAATATGAGTTATATTGATAATAATAAGAGTAGTGAGCATAGTAATTGTCGTTCTATCGATCATATAAGCATAGTATGGCTAATAATATGATTGAGTTTGATAATAATAAGAGTAAAAAGTATAGTAATTGTCGTTCTATCGATCATATAAGCATAATATGGCTAATAATATGAGTTAGATTGATAATAATAAGAGTAATAAGTATAGTAATTGTCGTTCTATCGATCATATCCGCATAATATGGTTAATAATATGAGTTAGATTGATAACAGTGAGTGTAATAAGTATAGTAATTGTCGTTCTGTCGATCATATAAGCATAGTGTGGCTAATAATATGAGTTAGATTGATAATAGTGAGTGTAATAAGTATAGTAATTGTCGTTCTGTCGATCATATAAGCATAGTGTGGCTAATAATATGAGTTCGATTGATAATAACAAGAGTAATAAGTATAGTAATTGTCGTTCTATCGATCATATAAGCATAATATGGCTAATAATATGAGTTAGATTGATAATAATAAGAGTATTGAGCATAGTAATTGTCGTTCTATCGATCATATTTGCATAATATGGTTAATAATATGAGTTAGATTGATAACAGTGAGTGTAATAAGTATAGTAATTGTCGTTCTGTCGATCATATAAGCATAATATGGCTAATAATGTGAGTTAGATTGATAATAATAAGAGCAATAAGTATAGTAATTGTCGTTCTATCGATCACATAAGCATAATATGGCTAATAATATGAGTTAGATTGATAATAATAAGAGTTGTGAGCATAGTGATTGTCGTTCTATCGATCATATAAGCATAATATGGCTAATAATATGAGTTAGATTGATAATAATAAGGGTAATGAGTATAGTAATTGTCGTTCTATCGATCATATAAGCATAATATGGCTAATAATATGAGTTAGTTTGATAACAATAAGAGTAATAAGTATAGTAATTATCGTTCTGCCGACCATATAAGCATAATATGGCTAATAATATGAGTTAGATTGATAATAATAAGAGTAATGA
Source organism: Megachile rotundata (assembly GCF_050947335.1). NCBI lineage: Eukaryota > Metazoa > Arthropoda > Insecta > Hymenoptera > Megachilidae > Megachile > Megachile rotundata. The sequence continues at coordinate 15,517 of NW_027473887.1, forward strand.
GTATAGTAATTGTCGTTCTATCGATCATATAAGCATAATATGGCTGATAATATGAGTTAGATGGATAATAATAAGAGTAATAAGTATAGTAATTGTCGATCTATCGATCATATCTGCATAATATGGTTAATAATATGAGTTAGATTGATAATAGTGAGTGTAATAAGTATAGTAATTGTCGTTCTGTCGATCATATAAGCATAATATAGCTAATAATATGAGTTAGATTGATAATAATAAGAGTAATAAGTATAGTAATTGTCGTCCTATCGATCATATAAGCATAATATGGCTGATAATATGAGTTAGATTGATAATAATAAGAGTAATGAGTATAGTAATTGTAGTTCAAGCGATCATATAAGCATAATATGGCTAATAATATGAGGTAGATTGATAATAATAAGAGTAAAAAGTATAGTAATTATCGTTCCACCGATCATATAAGCATAATATGGCTAATAATATGAGTTAGATTGATAATAGTGAGCGTAATAAGTATAGTAATTGTCGTTCTGTCGATCATATAAGCATAATATGGCTAATAATATGAGTTAGATTGATAATAATAAGAGTAATGAGTATAGTAATTGTCGTTCTATCGATCATATAAGCATAATATGGCCAATAATATGAGTTACATTGATAATAGTGAGTGTAATAAGTATAGTAATTGTCGTTCTGTCGATCACATAAGCATAATATGGCTAATAATATGAGTTAGATTGATAATAATAAGAGTAATTAGTATAGTAATTGTCGTTCTATCGATCATATAAGCATAATATGGCTGATAATATGAGTTAGATGGATAATAATAAGAGTAATAAGTATAGTAATTGTCGTTCTATCGATCATATCTGCATAATATGGTTAATAATATGAGTTAGATTGATAATAGTGCGTGTAATAAGTATAGTAATTGTCGTTCTGTCGATCATATAAGCATAATATGGCTAATAATATGAGTTAGATTGATAATAATAAGAGTAATAAGTATAGTAATTGTCGTCCTATCGATCATATAAGCATAATATGGCTGATAATATGAGTTAGATTGATAACAATAAGAGTAATGAGTATAGTAATTGTAGTTCAAGCGATCATATAAGCATAATATGGCTAATAATATGAGTTAGATTGATAATAATAAGAGTAAAAAGTATAGTAATTATCGTTCCACCGATCATATAAGCATAATATGGCTAATAATATGAGTTAGATTGATAATAGTGAGCGTAATAAGTATAGTAATTGTCGTTCTGTCGATCATATAAGCATAGTATGGCTAATAATATGAGATCGATTGATAATAATAAGAGTAATAAGTATAGTAGTTGTAGTTCTATCGATCATATAAGCGTAATATGGCTAATAATATGAGTTATATTGATAATAATAAGAGTAGTGAGCATAGTAATTGTCGTTCTATCGATCATATAAGCATGGTATGGCTAATAATATGATTGAGTTTGATAATAATAAGAGTAAAAAGTATAGTAATTGTCGTTCTATCGATCATATAAGCATAATATGGCTAATAATATGAGTTAGATTGATAATAATAAGAGTAATAAGTATAGTAATTGTCGTTCTATCGATCATATCCGCATAATATGGTTAATAATATGAGTTAGATTGATAACAGTGAGTGTAATAAGTATAGTAATTGTCGTTCTGTCGATCATATAAGCATAGTGTGGCTAATAATATGAGTTAGATTGATAATAGTGAGTGTAATAAGTATAGTAATTGTCGTTCTGTCGATCATATAAACATAGTGTGGCTAATAATATGAGTTCGATTGATAATAACAAGAGTAATAAGTATAGTAATTGTCGTTCTATCGATCATATAAGCAATATGGCTAATAATACGAGTTAGATTGATAATAATAAGAGTAATGAGTATAGTAATTGTCGTTCTATCGATCATATAAGCATAATATGGCCAATAATATGAGTTAGAATTGATAAATAGTGAGTGTAATAAGTATAGTAGTTGTCGTTCTGTCGATCATATAAGCATAATATGGCTAATAATATGAGTTAGATTGATAATAATAAGAGTAATGAGTATAGTAATTGTCGTTCTATCGATCATATAGGCATAATATGGCTGATAATATGAGTTAGATGGATAATAATAAGAGTAATAAGTATAGTAATTATCGTTCTATCGATCATATCTGCATAATATGGTTAATAATATGAGTTAGATTGATAACAGTGAGTGTAATAAGTATAGTAATTGTCGTTCTGTCGATCATATAAGCATAATATGGCTAATAATATGAGTTAGATTGATAATAATAAGAGCAATAAGTATAGTAATTGTCGTTCTATCGATCACATAAGCATAATATGGCTAATAATATGAGTTAGATTGATAATAATAAGAGTTGTGAGCATAGTAATTGTCGTTCTATAAATCATATAAGCATAATATGGCTGATAATATGAGTTAGATGGATAATAATAAGAGTAATAAGTATAGTAATTGTCGTTCTATCGATCATATCTGCATAATATGGTTAATAATATGAGTTAGATTGATAATAGTGAGTGTAATAAGTATAGTAATTGTCGTTCTGTCGATCATATAAGCATAATATAGCTAATAATATGAGTTAGATTGATAATAATAAGAGTAATAAGTATAGTAATTGTCGTTATATCGATCATATAAGCATAATATGGCTAATAATATCAGTTAGATTGATAATAATAAGGGTAATGAGTATAGTAATTGTCGTTCTATCGATCATATAAGCATAATATGGCTAATAATATGAGTTAGTTTGATAACAATAAGAGTAATAAGTATAGTAATTATCGTTCTGTCGATCATATAAGCATAGTATGGCTAATAATATGAGATCGATTGATAATAATAAGAGTAGTGAGCATAGTAATTGTCGTTCTATCGATCATATTTGCATAATATGGTTAATAATATGAGTTAGATTGATAACAGTGAGTGTAATAAGTATAGTAATTGTCGTTCTGTCGATCAGCTATGCATAATATGGCTAATAATATGAGTTAGATTGATAATAGTGAGTGTAATAAGTATAGTAATTGTCGTTCAGTCGATCATATAAGCACAATATAGCTAATAATATGAGTTAGATTGATAATAATAAGAGTAGTGAGCATAGTAATTGTCGTTCTATCGATCATATTTGCATAATATGGTTAATAATATGAGTTAGATTGATAACAGTGAGTGTAATAAGTATAGTAATTGTCGTTCTATCGATCATATAAGCATAATATGGCTAATAATATGAGTTCGATTGATAATAACAAGAGTAGTAAGTATAGTAATTGTCGTTCTATCGATCATATAAGCATAATATGGCTAATAATATGAGTTAGATTGATAATAATAAGAGTATTGAGCATAGTAATTGTCGTTCTATCGATCATATTTGCATAATATGGTTAATAATATGAGTTAGATTGATAACAGTGAGTGTAATAAGTATAGTAATTGTCGTTCTGTCGATCATATAAGCATAATATGGCTAATAATGTGAGTTAGATTGATAATAATAAGAGCAATAAGTATAGTAATTGTCGTTCTATCGATCACATAAGCATAATATGGCTAATAATATGAGTTAGATTGATAATAATAAGAGTTGTGAGCATAGTGATTGTCGTTCTATCGATCATATAAGCATAATATGGCTAATAATATGAGTTAGATTGATAATAATAAGGGTAATGAGTATAGTAATTGTCGTTCTATCGATCATATAAGCATAATATGGCTAATAATATGAGTTAGTTTGATAACAATAAGAGTAATAAGTATAGTAATTATCGTTCTGCCGACCATATAAGCATAATATGGCTAATAATATGAGTTAGATTGATAATAATAAGAGTAATGAGTATAGTAATTGTCGTTCTATCGATCATATAAGCATAATATGGCTGATAATATGAGTTAGATGGATAATAATAAGAGTAATAAGTATAGTAATTGTCGTTCTATCGATCATATCTGCATAATATGGTTAATAATATGAGTTAGATTGATAATAGTGAGTGTAATAAGTATAGTAATTGTCGTTCTGTCGATCATATAAGCATAATATAGCTAATAATATGAGTTAGATTGATAATAATAAGAGTAATAAGTATAGTAATTGTCGTCCTATCGATCATATAAGCATAATATGGCTGATAATATGAGTTAGATTGATAATAATAAGAGTAATGAGTATAGTAATTGTAGTTCAAGCGATCATATAAGCATAATATGGCTAATAATATGAGTTAGATTGATAATAATAAGAGTAAAAAGTATAGTAATTATCGTTCCACCGATCATATAAGCATAATATGGCTAATAATATGAGTTAGATTGATAATAGTGAGCGTAATAAGTATAGTAATTGTCGTTCTGTCGATCATATAAGCATAATATGGCTAATAATATGAGTTAGATTGATAATAATAAGAGTAATGAGTATAGTAATTGTCGTTCTATCGATCATATAAGCATAATATGGCCAATAATATGAGTTACATTGATAATAGTGAGTGTAATAAGTATAGTAATTGTCGTTCTGTCGATCACATAAGCATAATATGGCTAATAATATGAGTTAGATTGATAATAATAAGAGTAATTAGTATAGTAATTGTCGTTCTATCGATCATATAAGCATAATATGGCTGATAATATGAGTTAGATGGATAATAATAAGAGTAATAAGTATAGTAATTGTCGTTCTATCGATCATATCTGCATAATATGGTTAATAATATGAGTTAGATTGATAATAGTGAGTGTAATAAGTATAGTAATTGTCGTTCTGTCGATCATATAAGCATAGTGTGGCTAATAATATGAGTTAGATTGATAATAGTGAGTGTAATAAGTATAGTAATTGTCGTTCTGTCGATCATATAAGCATAGTGTGGCTAATAATATGAGTTCGATTGATAATAACAAGAGTAATAAGTATAGTAATTGTCGTTCTATCGATCATATAAGCATAATATGGCTAATAATATGAGTTAGATTGATAATAATAAGAGTAGTGAGCATAGTAATTGTCGTTCTATCGATCATATTTGCATAATATGGTTAATAATATGAGTTAGATTGATAACAGTGAGTGTAATAAGTATAGTAATTGTCGTTCTGTCGATCAGCTATGCATAATATGGCTAATAATATGAGTTAGATTGATAATAATAAGACTAATACGTATACTAGTTGTCGTTGTATCGATCATATAGGCATAATATGGTTAATAATATGAGTTAGATTGATAATAGTGAGTGTAATAAGTATAGTAATTGTCGTTCTGTCGATCATATAAGCATAATATGGCTAATAATATGAGTTAGATTGATAATAATAAGAGTAATAAGTATAGTAATTGTCGTCCTATCGATCATATAAGCATAATATGGCTGATAATATGAGTTAGATTGATAATAATAAGAGTAATGAGTATAGTAATTGTAGTTCAAGCGATCATATAAGCATAATATGGCTAATAATATGAGTTAGATTGATAATAATAAGAGTAAAAAGTATAGTAATTATCGTTCCACCGATCATATAAGCATAATATGGCTAATAATATGAGTTAGATTGATAATAGTGAGCGTAATAAGTATAGTAATTGTCGTTCTGTCGATCATATAAGCATAGTATGGCTAATAATATGAGATCGATTGATAATAATAAGAGCAATAAGTATAGTAATTGTCGTTCTATCGATCACATAAGCATAATATGGCTAATAATATGAGTTAGATTGATAATAATAAGAGTTGTGAGCATAGTGATTGTCGTTCTATCGATCATATAAGCATAATATGGCTAATAATATGAGTTAGATTGATAATAATAAGGGTAATGAGTATAGTAATTGTCGTTCTATCGATCATATAAGCATAATATGGCTAATAATATGAGTTAGTTTGATAACAATAAGAGTAATAAGTATAGTAATTATCGTTCTGCCGACCATATAAGCATAATATGGCTAATAATATGAGTTAGATTGATAATAATAAGAGTAATGAGTATAGTAATTGTCGTTCTATCGATCATATAAGCATAATATGGCTGATAATATGAGTTAGATGGATAATAATAAGAGTAATAAGTATAGTAATTGTCGTTCTATCGATCATATCTGCATAATATGGTTAATAATATGAGTTAGATTGATAATAGTGAGTGTAATAAGTATAGTAATTGTCGTTCTGTCGATCATATAAGCATAATATAGCTAATAATATGAGTTAGATTGATAATAATAAGAGTAATAAGTATAGTAATTGTCGTCCTATCGATCATATAAGCATAATATGGCTGATAATATGAGTTAGATTGATAATAATAAGAGTAATGAGTATAGTAATTGTAGTTCAAGCGATCATATAAGCATAATATGGCTAATAATATGAGTTAGATTGATAATAATAAGAGTAAAAAGTATAGTAATTATCGTTCCACCGATCATATAAGCATAATATGGCTAATAATATGAGTTAGATTGATAATAGTGAGCGTAATAAGTATAGTAATTGTCGTTCTGTCGATCATATAAGCATAATATGGCTAATAATATGAGTTAGATTGATAATAATAAGAGTAATGAGTATAGTAATTGTCGTTCTATCGATCATATAAGCATAATATGGCCAATAATATGAGTTACATTGATAATAGTGAGTGTAATAAGTATAGTAATTGTCGTTCTGTCGATCACATAAGCATAATATGGCTAATAATATGAGTTAGATTGATAATAATAAGAGTAATTAGTATAGTAATTGTCGTTCTATCGATCATATAAGCATAATATGGCTGATAATATGAGTTAGATGGATAATAATAAGAGTAATAAGTATAGTAATTGTCGTTCTATCGATCATATCTGCATAATATGGTTAATAATATGAGTTAGATTGATAATAGTGCGTGTAATAAGTATAGTAATTGTCGTTCTGTCGATCATATAAGCATAATATGGCTAATAATATGAGTTAGATTGATAATAATAAGAGTAATAAGTATAGTAATTGTCGTCCTATCGATCATATAAGCATAATATGGCTGATAATATGAGTTAGATTGATAACAATAAGAGTAATGAGTATAGTAATTGTAGTTCAAGCGATCATATAAGCATAATATGGCTAATAATATGAGTTAGATTGATAATAATAAGAGTAAAAAGTATAGTAATTATCGTTCCACCGATCATATAAGCATAATATGGCTAATAATATGAGTTAGATTGATAATAGTGAGCGTAATAAGTATAGTAATTGTCGTTCTGTCGATCATATAAGCATAGTATGGCTAATAATATGAGATCGATTGATAATAATAAGAGTAATAAGTATAGTAGTTGTAGTTCTATCGATCATATAAGCGTAATATGGCTAATAATATGAGTTATATTGATAATAATAAGAGTAGTGAGCATAGTAATTGTCGTTCTATCGATCATATAAGCATGGTATGGCTAATAATATGATTGAGTTTGATAATAATAAGAGTAAAAAGTATAGTAATTGTCGTTCTATCGATCATATAAGCATAATATGGCTAATAATATGAGTTAGATTGATAATAATAAGAGTAATAAGTATAGTAATTGTCGTTCTATCGATCATATCCGCATAATATGGTTAATAATATGAGTTAGATTGATAACAGTGAGTGTAATAAGTATAGTAATTGTCGTTCTGTCGATCATATAAGCATAGTGTGGCTAATAATATGAGTTAGATTGATAATAGTGAGTGTAATAAGTATAGTAATTGTCGTTCTGTCGATCATATAAACATAGTGTGGCTAATAATATGAGTTCGATTGATAATAACAAGAGTAATAAGTATAGTAATTGTCGTTCTATCGATCATATAAGCATAATATGGCTAATAATACGAGTTAGATTGATAATAATAAGAGTAATGAGTATAGTAATTGTCGTTCTATCGATCATATAAGCATAATATGGCCAATAATATGAGTTAGATTGATAATAGTGAGTGTAATAAGTATAGTAGTTGTCGTTCTGTCGATCATATAAGCATAATATGGCTAATAATATGAGTTAGATTGATAATAATAAGAGTAATGAGTATAGTAATTGTCGTTCTATCGATCATATAGGCATAATATGGCTGATAATATGAGTTAGATGGATAATAATAAGAGTAATAAGTATAGTAATTATCGTTCTATCGATCATATCTGCATAATATGGTTAATAATATGAGTTAGATTGATAACAGTGAGTGTAATAAGTATAGTAATTGTCGTTCTGTCGATCATATAAGCATAATATGGCTAATAATATGAGTTAGATTGATAATAATAAGAGCAATAAGTATAGTAATTGTCGTTCTATCGATCACATAAGCATAATATGGCTAATAATATGAGTTAGATTGATAATAATAAGAGTTGTGAGCATAGTAATTGTCGTTCTATAAATCATATAAGCATAATATGGCTGATAATATGAGTTAGATGGATAATAATAAGAGTAATAAGTATAGTAATTGTCGTTCTATCGATCATATCTGCATAATATGGTTAATAATATGAGTTAGATTGATAATAGTGAGTGTAATAAGTATAGTAATTGTCGTTCTGTCGATCATATAAGCATAATATAGCTAATAATATGAGTTAGATTGATAATAATAAGAGTAATAAGTATAGTAATTGTCGTTATATCGATCATATAAGCATAATATGGCTAATAATATCAGTTAGATTGATAATAATAAGGGTAATGAGTATAGTAATTGTCGTTCTATCGATCATATAAGCATAATATGGCTAATAATATGAGTTAGTTTGATAACAATAAGAGTAATAAGTATAGTAATTATCGTTCTGTCGATCATATAAGCATAGTATGGCTAATAATATGAGATCGATTGATAATAATAAGAGTAGTGAGCATAGTAATTGTCGTTCTATCGATCATATTTGCATAATATGGTTAATAATATGAGTTAGATTGATAACAGTGAGTGTAATAAGTATAGTAATTGTCGTTCTGTCGATCAGCTATGCATAATATGGCTAATAATATGAGTTAGATTGATAATAGTGAGTGTAATAAGTATAGTAATTGTCGTTCAGTCGATCATATAAGCACAATATAGCTAATAATATGAGTTAGATTGATAATAATAAGAGTAGTGAGCATAGTAATTGTCGTTCTATCGATCATATTTGCATAATATGGTTAATAATATGAGTTAGATTGATAACAGTGAGTGTAATAAGTATAGTAATTGTCGTTCTATCGATCATATAAGCATAATATGGCTAATAATATGAGTTCGATTGATAATAACAAGAGTAGTAAGTATAGTAATTGTCGTTCTATCGATCATATAAGCATAATATGGCTAATAATATGAGTTAGATTGATAATAATAAGAGTATTGAGCATAGTAATTGTCGTTCTATCGATCATATTTGCATAATATGGTTAATAATATGAGTTAGATTGATAACAGTGAGTGTAATAAGTATAGTAATTGTCGTTCTGTCGATCATATAAGCATAATATGGCTAATAATGTGAGTTAGATTGATAATAATAAGAGCAATAAGTATAGTAATTGTCGTTCTATCGATCACATAAGCATAATATGGCTAATAATATGAGTTAGATTGATAATAATAAGAGTTGTGAGCATAGTGATTGTCGTTCTATCGATCATATAAGCATAATATGGCTAATAATATGAGTTAGATTGATAATAATAAGGGTAATGAGTATAGTAATTGTCGTTCTATCGATCATATAAGCATAATATGGCTAATAATATGAGTTAGTTTGATAACAATAAGAGTAATAAGTATAGTAATTATCGTTCTGCCGACCATATAAGCATAATATGGCTAATAATATGAGTTAGATTGATAATAATAAGAGTAATGAGTATAGTAATTGTCGTTCTATCGATCATATAAGCATAATATGGCTGATAATATGAGTTAGATGGATAATAATAAGAGTAATAAGTATAGTAATTGTCGTTCTATCGATCATATCTGCATAATATGGTTAATAATATGAGTTAGATTGATAATAGTGAGTGTAATAAGTATAGTAATTGTCGTTCCGTCGATCATATAAGCATAATATAGCTAATAATATGAGTTAGATTGATAATAATAAGAGTAATAAGTATAGTAATTGTCGTCCTATCGATCATATAAGCATAATATGGCTGATAATATGAGTTAGATTGATAATAATAAGAGTAATGAGTATAGTAATTGTAGTTCAAGCGATCATATAAGCATAATATGGCTAATAATATGAGTTAGATTGATAATAATAAGAGTAAAAAGTATAGTAATTATCGTTCCACCGATCATATAAGCATAATATGGCTAATAATATGAGTTAGATTGATAATAGTGAGCGTAATAAGTATAGTAATTGTCGTTCTGTCGATCATATAAGCATAATATGGCTAATAATATGAGTTAGATTGATAATAATAAGAGTAATGAGTATAGTAATTGTCGTTCTATCGATCATATAAGCATAATATGGCCAATAATATGAGTTACATTGATAATAGTGAGTGTAATAAGTATAGTAATTGTCGTTCTGTCGATCACATAAGCATAATATGGCTAATAATATGAGTTAGATTGATAATAATAAGAGTAATTAGTATAGTAATTGTCGTTCTATCGATCATATAAGCATAATATGGCTGATAATATGAGTTAGATGGATAATAATAAGAGTAATAAGTATAGTAATTGTCGTTCTATCGATCATATCTGCATAATATGGTTAATAATATGAGTTAGATTGATAATAGTGAGTGTAATAAGTATAGTAATTGTCGTTCTGTCGATCATATAAGCATAGTGTGGCTAATAATATGAGTTAGATTGATAATAGTGAGTGTAATAAGTATAGTAATTGTCGTTCTGTCGATCATATAAGCATAGTGTGGCTAATAATATGAGTTCGATTGATAATAACAAGAGTAATAAGTATAGTAATTGTCGTTCTATCGATCATATAAACATAATATGGCTAATAATATGAGTTAGATTGATAATAATAAGAGTAATGAGTATAGTAATTGCCGTTCTATCGATCATATAGGCATAATATGGCTGATAATATGAGTTAGATGGATAATAATAAGAGTAATAAGTATAGTAATTATCGTTCTATCGATCATATCTGCATAATATGGTTAATAATATGAGTTAGATTGATAACAGTGAGTGTAATAAGTATAGTAATTGTCGTTCTGTCGATCATATAAGCATAATATGGCTAATAATATGAGTTAGATTGATAATAATAAGAGCAATAAGTATAGTAATTGTCGTTCTATCGATCACATAAGCATAATATGGCTAATAATATGAGTTAGATTGATAATAATAAGAGTTGTGAGCATAGTAATTGTCGTTCTATCGATCATATAAGCATAATATGGCTGATAATATGAGTTAGATGGATAATAATAAGAGTAATAAGTATAGTAATTGTCGTTCTATCGATCATATCTGCATAATATGGTTAATAATATGAGTTAGATTGATAATAGTGAGTGTAATAAGTATAGTAATTGTCGTTCTGTCGATCATATAAGCATAATATAGCTAATAATATGAGTTAGATTGATAATAATAAGAGTAATAAGTATAGTAATTGTCGTTATATCGATCATATAAGCATAATATGGCTAATAATATGAGTTAGATTGATAATAATAAGGGTAATGAGTATAGTAATTGTCGTTCTATCGATCATATAAGCATAATATGGCTAATAATATGAGTTAGTTTGATAACAATAAGAGTAATAAGTATAGTAATTATCGTTCTGTCGATCATATAAGCATAGTATGGCTAATAATATGAGATCGATTGATAATAATAAGAGTAGTGAGCATAGTAATTGTCGTTCTATCGATCATATTTGCATAATATGGTTAATAATATGAGTTAGATTGATAACAGTGAGTGTAATAAGTATAGTAATTGTCGTTCTGTCGATCAGCTATGCATAATATGGCTAATAATATGAGTTAGATTGATAATAGTGAGTGTAATAAGTATAGTAATTGTCGTTCAGTCGATCATATAAGCACAATATAGCTAATAATATGAGTTAGATTGATAATAATAAGAGTAGTGAGCATAGTAATTGTCGTTCTATCGATCATATTTGCATAATATGGTTAATAATATGAGTTAGATTGATAACAGTGAGTGTAATAAGTATAGTAATTGTCGTTCTATCGATCATATAAGCATAATATGGCTAATAATATGAGTTCGATTGATAATAACAAGAGTAATAAGTATAGTAATTGTCGTTCTATCGATCATATAAGCATAATATGGCTAATAATATGAGTTAGATTGATAATAATAAGAGTATTGAGCATAGTAATTGTCGTTCTATCGATCATATTTGCATAATATGGTTAATAATATGAGTTAGATTGATAACAGTGAGTGTAATAAGTATAGTAATTGTCGTTCTGTCGATCATATAAGCATAATATGGCTAATAATGTGAGTTAGATTGATAATAATAAGAGCAATAAGTATAGTAATTGTCGTTCTATCGATCACATAAGCATAATATGGCTAATAATATGAGTTAGATTGATAATAATAAGAGTTGTGAGCATAGTGATTGTCGTTCTATCGATCATATAAGCATAATATGGCTAATAATATGAGTTAGATTGATAATAATAAGGGTAATGAGTATAGTAATTGTCGTTCTATCGATCATATAAGCATAATATGGCTAATAATATGAGTTAGTTTGATAACAATAAGAGTAATAAGTATAGTAATTATCGTTCTGCCGACCATATAAGCATAATATGGCTAATAATATGAGTTAGATTGATAATAATAAGAGTAATGAGTATAGTAATTGTCGTTCTATCGATCATATAAGCATAATATGGCTGATAATATGAGTTAGATGGATAATAATAAGAGTAATAAGTATAGTAATTGTCGTTCTATCGATCATATCTGCATAATATGGTTAATAATATGAGTTACATTGATAATAGTGAGTGTAATAAGTATAGTAATTGTCGTTCTGTCGATCACATAAGCATAATATGGCTAATAATATGAGTTAGATTGATAATAATAAGAGTAATTAGTATAGTAATTGTCGTTCTATCGATCATATAAGCATAATATGGCTGATAATATGAGTTAGATGGATAATAATAAGAGTAATAAGTATAGTAATTGTCGTTCTATCGATCATATCTGCATAATATGGTTAATAATATGAGTTAGATTGATAATAGTGAGTGTAATAAGTATAGTAATTGTCGTTCTGTCGATCATATAAGCATAGTGTGGCTAATAATATGAGTTAGATTGATAATAGTGAGTGTAATAAGTATAGTAATTGTCGTTCTGTCGATCATATAAGCATAGTGTGGCTAATAATATGAGTTCGATTGATAATAACAAGAGTAATAAGTATAGTAATTGTCGTTCTATCGATCATATAAACATAATATGGCTAATAATATGAGTTAGATTGATAATAGTAAGAGTAGTGAGCATAGTAATTGTCGTTCTATCGATCATATTTGCATAATATGGTTAATAATATGAGTTAGATTGATAACAGTGAGTGTAATAAGTATAGTAATTGTCGTTCTGTCGATCAGCTATGCATAATATGGCTAATAATATGAGTTAGATTGATAATAATAAGACTAATACGTATACTAGTTGTCGTTGTATCGATCATATAAGCATAATATGGTTAATAATATGAGTTAGATTGATAATAGTGAGTGTAATAAGTATAGTAATTGTCGTTCTGTCGATCATATAAGCATAGTGTGGCTAATAATATGAGTTAGATTGATAATAGTGAGTGTAATAAGTATAGTAATTGTCGTTCTATCGATCATATAAGCAGAATATGGCTAATGATATGAGTTAGATTGATAATAGTAAGAGTAGTGAGGATAGTAATTGTCGTTCTTTCGATCATATAAGCATAATATGGCTAATAATATAGGTTAGATTGATAATGATAAGAGTAATAAGTATAGTAATTGTCGTCCTATCGACCATATCCACATTATATGGCCAATAATATGAGTTAGATTGATAATAATAAGGGTAATAAGTATAGTAATTGTAGTTCTAGCGATCATGTAAGCATAATATGGCTAATAATATGAGTTAGATTGATAATGATAAGAGTAATGAGTATAGTAATTGTCGTTCTATCGATCATATAAGCATAATATGGCTGATAATATGAGTTAGATGGATAATAATAAGAGTAATAAGTATAGTAATTGTCGTTCTATCGATCATATCTGCATAATATGGTTAATAATATGAGTTAGATTGATAATAGTGAGTGTAATAAGTATAGTAATTGTCGTTCTGTCGATCATATAAGCATAATATGGCTAATAATATGAGTTAGATTGATAATAATAAGAGTAATAAGTATAGTAATTGTCGTCCTGTCGATCATATAAGCATAATATGGCTGATAATATGAGTTAGATTGATAATAATAAGAGTAATGAGTATAGTAATTGTAGTTCAAGCGATCATATAAGCATAATATGGCTAATAATATGAGTTAGATTGATAATAATAAGAGTAAAAAGTATAGTAATTATCGTTCCACCGATCATATAAGCATAATATGGCTAATAATATGAGTTAGATTGATAATAGTGAGCGTAATAAGTATAGTAATTGTCGTTCTGTCGATCATATAAGCATAGTATGGCTAATAATATGAGATCGATTGATAATAATAAGAGTAATAAGTATAGTAGTTGTAGTTCTATCGATCATATAAGCGTAATATGGCTAATAATATGAGTTATATTGATAATAATAAGAGTAGTGAGCATAGTAATTGTCGTTCTATCGATCATATAAGCATAGTATGGCTAATAATATGATTGAGTTTGATAATAATAAGAGTAAAAAGTATAGTAATTGTCGTTCTATCGATCATATAAGCATAATATGGCTAATAATATGAGTTAGATTGATAATAATAAGAGTAATAAGTATAGTAATTATCGTTCTATCGATCATATCTGCATAATATGGTTAATAATATGAGTTAGATTGATAATAGTGAGTGTAATAAGTATAGTAATTGTCGCTCAGTCGATCATATAAGCATAATATAGCTAATAATATGAGTTAGATTGATAATAATAAGAGTAGTGAGCATAGTAATTGTCGTTCTATCGATCATATTTGCATAATATGGTTAATAATATGAGTTAGATTGATAACAGTGAGTGTAATAAGTATAGTAATTGTCGTTCTATCGATCATAAAGGATAATATGGCTAATAATATGAGTTCGATTGATAATAACAAGAGTAATAAGTATAGTAATTGTCGTTCTATCGATCATATAAGCATAATATGGCTAATAATATGAGTTAGATTGATAATAATAAGAGTATTGAGCATAGTAATTGTCGTTCTATCGATCATATTTGCATAATATGGTTAATAATATGAGTTAGATTGATAACAGTGAGTGTAATAAGTATAGTAATTGTCGTTCTGTCGATCATATAAGCATAATATGGCTAATAATATGAGTTAGATTGATAATAATAAGAGCAATAAGTATAGTAATTGTCGTTCTATCGATCACATAAGCATAATATGGCTAATAATATGAGTTAGATTGATAATAATAAGAGTTGTGAGCATAGTGATTGTCGTTCTATCGATCATATAAGCATAATATGGCTAATAATATGAGTTAGATTGATAATAATAAGGGTAATAAGTATAGTAATTGTCGTTCTATCGATCATATAAGCATAATATGGCTAATAATATGAGTTAGTTTGATAACAATAAGAGTAATAAGTATAGTAATTATCGTTCTGCCGACCATATAAGCATAATATGGCTAATAATATGAGTTAGATTGATAATAATAAGAGTAATGAGTATAGTAATTGTCGTTCTATCGATCATATAAGCATAATATGGCTGATAATATGAGTTAGATGGATAATAATAAGAGTAATAAGTATAGTAATTGTCGTTCTAATCGATCATATCTGCATAATAAGGTTAATAATATGAGTTAGATTGATAATAGTGAGTGTAATAAGTATAGTAATTGTCGTTCTGTCGGATCATATAAGCATAATATAGCTAATAAATATGAGTTAGATTGATAATAATAAGAGTAATAAGTATAGTAATTGTCGTCCTATCGATCATATAAGCATAATATGCTGATAATATGAGTTAGATTGATAATAATAAGAGTAATGAGTATAGTAATTGTAGTTCAAGCGATCATATAAGCATAATATGGCTAATAATATGAGTTAGATTGATAATAATAAGAGTAAAAAGTATAGTAATTATCGTTCCACCGATCATATAAGCATAATATGGCTAATAATATGAGTTAGATTGATAATAGTGAGCGTAATAAGTATAGTAATTGTCGTTCTGTCGATCATATAAGCATAATATGGCTAATAATATGAGTTAGATTGATAATAATAAGAGTAATGAGTATAGTAATTGTCGTTCTATCGATCATATAAGCATAATATGGCCAATAATATGAGTTACATTGATAATAGTGAGTGTAATAAGTATAGTAATTGTCGTTCTGTCGATCACATAAGCATAATATGGCTAATAATATGAGTTAGATTGATAATAATAAGAGTAATTAGTATAGTAATTGTCGTTCTATCGATCATATAAGCATAATATGGCTGATAATATGAGTTAGATGGATAATAATAAGAGTAATAAGTATAGTAATTGTCGTTCTATCGATCATATCTGCATAATATGGTTAATAATATGAGTTAGATTGATAATAGTGAGTGTAATAAGTATAGTAATTGTCGTTCTGTCGATCATATAAGCATAGTGTGGCTAATAATATGAGTTAGATTGATAATAGTGAGTGTAATAAGTATAGTAATTGTCGTTCTGTCGATCATATAAGCATAGTGTGGCTAATAATATGAGTTCGATTGATAATAACAAGAGTAATAAGTATAGTAATTGTCGTTCTATCGATCATATAAGCATAATATAGCTAATAATATGAGTTAGATTGATAATAATAAGAGTATTGAGCATAGTAATTGTCGTTCTATCGATCATATTTGCATAATATGGTTAATAATATGAGTTAGATTGATAACAGTGAGTGTAATAAGTATAGTAATTGTCGTTCTGTCGATCATATAAGCATAATATGGCTAATAATGTGAGTTAGATTGATAATAATAAGAGCAATAAGTATAGTAATTGTCGTTCTATCGATCACATAAGCATAATATGGCTAATAATATGAGTTAGATTGATAATAATAAGAGTTGTGAGCATAGTGATTGTCGTTCTATCGATCATATAAGCATAATATGGCTAATAATATGAGTTAGATTGATAATAATAAGGGTAATGAGTATAGTAATTGTCGTTCTATCGATCATATAAGCATAATATGGCTAATAATATGAGTTAGTTTGATAACAATAAGAGTAATAAGTATAGTAATTATCGTTCTGCCGATCATATAAGCATAATATGGCCAATAATATGAGTTACATTGATAATAGTGAGTGTAATAAGTATAGTAATTGTCGTTCTGTCGATCACATAAGCATAATATGGCTAATAATATGAGTTAGATTGATAATAATAAGAGTAATTAGTATAGTAATTGTCGTTCTATCGATCATATAAGCATAATATGGCTGATAATATGAGTTAGATGGATAATAATAAGAGTAATAAGTATAGTAATTGTCGTTCTATCGATCATATCTGCATAATATGGTTAATAATATGAGTTAGATTGATAATAGTGAGTGTAATAAGTATAGTAATTGTCGTTCTGTCGATCATATAAGCATAGTGTGGCTAATAATATGAGTTAGATTGATAATAGTGAGTGTAATAATTATAGTAATTGTCGTTCTGTCGATCATATAAGCATAGTGTGGCTAATAATATGAGTTCGATTGATAATAACAAGAGTAATAAGTATAGTAATTGTCGTTCTATCGATCATATAAGCATAATATGGCTAATAATATGAGTTAGATTGATAATAATAAGAGTAGTGAGCATAGTAATTGTCGTTCTATCGATCATATTTGCATAATATGGTTAATAATATGAGTTAGATTGATAACAGTGAGTGTAATAAGTATAGTAATTGTCGTTCTGTCGATCAGCTATGCATAATATGGCTAATAATATGAGTTAGATTGATAATAATAAGACTAATACGTATACTAGTTGTCGTTGTATCGATCATATAAGCATAATATGGTTAATAATATGAGTTAGATTGATAATAGTGAGTGTAATAAGTATAGTAATTGTCGTTCTGTCGATCATATAAGCATAGTGTGGCTAATAATATGAGTTAGATTGATAATAGTGAGTGTAATAAGTATAGTAATTGTCGTTCTATCGATCATATAAGCAGAATATGGCTAATGATATGAGTTAGATTGATAATAGTAAGAGTAGTGAGGATAGTAATTGTCGTTCTTTCGATCATATAAGCATAATATGGCTAATAATATAGGTTAGATTGATAATGATAAGAGTAATAAGTATAGTAATTGTCGTCCTATCGACCATATCCACATTATATGGCCAATAATATGAGTTAGATTGATAATAATAAGGGTAATAAGTATAGTAATTGTAGTTCTAGCGATCATGTAAGCATAATATGGCTAATAATATGAGTTAGATTGATAATAATAAGAGTAATGGGTATAGTAATTGTCGTTCTATCGATCATATAAGCATAATATGGCTGATAATATGAGTTAGATGGATAATAATAAGAGTAATAAGTATAGTAATTGTCGTTCTATCGATCATATCTGCATAATATGGTTAATAATATGAGTTAGATTGATAATAGTGAGTGTAATAAGTATAGTAATTGTCGTTCTGTCGATCATATAAGCATAATATGGCTAATAATATGAGTTAGATTGATAATAATAAGAGTAATAAGTATAGTAATTGTCGTCCTGTCGATCATATAAGCATAATATGGCTGATAATATGAGTTAGATTGATAATAATAAGAGTAATGAGTATAGTAATTGTAGTTCAAGCGATCATATAAGCATAATATGGCTAATAATATGAGTTAGATTGATAATAATAAGAGTAAAAAGTATAGTAATTATCGTTCCACCGATCATATAAGCATAATATGGCTAATAATATGAGTTAGATTGATAATAGTGAGCGTAATAAGTATAGTAATTGTCGTTCTGTCGATCATATAAGCATAGTATGGCTAATAATATGAGATCGATTGATAATAATAAGAGTAATAAGTATAGTAGTTGTAGTTCTATCGATCATATAAGCGTAATATGGCTAATAATATGAGTTATATTGATAATAATAAGAGTAGTGAGCATAGTAATTGTCGTTCTATCGATCATATAAGCATAGTATGGCTAATAATATGATTGAGTTTGATAATAATAAGAGTAAAAAGTATAGTAATTGTCGTTCTATCGATCATATAAGCATAATATGGCTAATAATATGAGTTAGATTGATAATAATAAGAGTAATAAGTATAGTAATTGTCGTTCTATCGATCATATCCGCATAATATGGTTAATAATATGAGTTAGATTGATAACAGTGAGTGTAATAAGTATAGTAATTGTCGTTCTGTCGATCATATAAGCATAGTGTGGCTAATAATATGAGTTAGATTGATAATAGTGAGTGTAATAAGTATAGTAATTGTCGTTCTGTCGATCATATAAGCATAGTGTGGCTAATAATATGAGTTCGATTGATAATAACAAGAGTAATAAGTATAGTAATTGTCGTTCTATCGATCATATAAGCATAATATGGCTAATAATACGAGTTAGATTGATAATAATAAGAGTAATGAGTATAGTAATTGTCGTTCTATCGATCATATAAGCATAATATGGCCAATAATATGAGTTAGATTGATAATAGTGAGTGTAATAAGTATAGTAGTTGTCGTTCTGTCGATCATATAAGCATAATATGGCTAATAATATGAGTTAGATTGATAATAATAAGAGTAATGAGTATAGTAATTGTCGTTCTATCGATCATATAGGCATAATATGGCTGATAATATGAGTTAGATGGATAATAATAAGAGTAATAAGTATAGTAATTATCGTTCTATCGATCATATCTGCATAATATGGTTAATAAAATGAGTTAGATTGATAATAGTGAGCGTAATAAGTATAGTAATTGTCGTTCTGTCGATCATATAAGCATAGTATGGCTAATAATATGAGATCGATTGATAATAATAAGAGTAATAAGTATAGTAGTTGTAGTTCTATCGATCATATAAGCGTAATATGGCTAATAATATGTGTTATATTGATAATAATAAGAGTAGTGAGCATAGTAATTGTCGTTCTATCGATCATATAAGCATAGTAT
The DNA here is from genome assembly GCF_050947335.1 of Megachile rotundata. Lineage (NCBI taxonomy): Eukaryota > Metazoa > Arthropoda > Insecta > Hymenoptera > Megachilidae > Megachile > Megachile rotundata. The sequence goes on from NW_027473887.1 coordinate 36,060, forward strand.
GGCTAATAATATGATTGAGTTTGATAATAATAAGAGTAAAAAGTATAGTAATTGTCGTTCTATCGATCATATAAGCATAATATGGCTAATAATATGTGTTAGATTTATAATAATAAGAGTAACAAGTATAGTAATTGTCGTTCAATCGACCATATAAGCATAATATGGCTAATAATATGTGTTAGATTGATAATAGTAAGAGTAATAAGTATAGTAATTGTCGTTCAATCGATCATATAAGCATAATGTGGCTAATAATATGAGTTAGATTAATAATAGTAAGAGTAATACGTATAGTAATTGTCGTCCTATCCATCATATCCACATAATATGGCCAATAATATGAGTTAGCTTGATAATAATAAGAGTAATGAGTATAGTAATTGTCGTCCTATCGATCATATCCACATAATAAGGCCAATAATATGAGCTAGATTGATAATAATAAGAGTAATAAGTATAGTAATTGTCGTTCTATCGATCATATAAGCATAATATGGCTAATAATATGAGTTAGATTGATAATAATAAGAGTAACAACTATAGTAATTGTCCTTCTATCGATAATATAAGCATAATATGGCTAATAATATGAGTTATATTGATAATAATAAGACTAATACGTATAGTAGTTGTCGTTCTATCGATCATATAAGCATAGTATGGCTAATAATATGAGTTAGATTGATAATAGTGAGTGTAATAAGTATAGTAATTGTTGTTCTGTCGATCATGTAAGCATAATATGGCTAATAATATGAGTTAGATTGATAATAATAAGAGTATTGAGCATAGTAATTGTCGTTCTATCGATCATATTTGCATAATGTGGTTAATAATATGAGTTAGATTGATAACAGTGAGTGTAATAAGTATAGTAATTGTCGTTCTGTCGATCATATAAGCATAATATGGCTAATAATATGAGTTAGATTGATAATAATAAGAGTAATAAGTATAGTAATTGTCGTTCTATCGATCACATAAGCATAATATGGCTAATAATATGAGTTAGATTGATAATAATAAGAGTAGCGAGCATAGTAACTGTCGTTCTATCGATCACATAAGCATAATATGGCTAATAATATGAGTTAGATTGATAATAATAAGAGTATTGAGCATAGTAATTGTCGTTCTATCGATCATATTTGCATAATGTGGTTAATAATGTGAGTTAGATTGATAACAGTGAGTGTAATAAGTATAGTAATTGTCGTTCTGTCGATCATATAAGCATAATATGGCTAATAATATGAGTTAGATTGATAATAATAAGAGCAATAAGTATAGTAATTGTCGTTCTATCGATCACATAAGCATAATATGGCTAATAATATGAGTTAGATTGATAATAATAAGAGTAGTGAGCATAGTAATTGTCGTTCTATCGATCATATAAGCATAATATGGCTAATAATATGAGTTAGATTGATAATAATAAGAGTAATGAGTATAGTAATTGTCGTTCTATCGATCATATAAGCATAATATGGCTAATAATATGAGTTAGATTGATAATAATAAGAGTAATAAGTATAGTAATTATCGTTCTACCGACCATATAGGCATAATATGGCTAATAATATGAGTTAGATTGATAATAATAAGAGTAATGAGTATAGTAATTATCGTTCTATCGATCATATAAGCATAATATGGCTGATAATATGAGTTAGATGGATAATAATAAGAGTAATAAGTATAGTAATTGTCGTTCTATCGATCATATCTGCATAATATGGTTAATAATATGAGTTAGATTGATAATAGTGCGTGTAATAAGTATAGTAATTGTCGTTCTGTCGATCATATAAGCATAATATAGCTAATAATATGAGTTAGATTGATAATAATAAGAGTAATAAGTATAGTAATTGTCGTTCAATCGATCATATAGGCATAATGTGGCTAATAATATGAGTTAGATTAATAATAGTAAGAGTAATACGCATAGTAATTGTCGTCCTATCCATCATATCCACATAATATGGCCAATAATATGAGTTAGATTGATAATAATAAGAGTAATAGGTATAGTAATTGTCGTCCTATCGATCATATCCACATAATATGGCCAATAATATGAGTTAGATTGATAATAATAAGAGTAACAAGTATAGTAATTGTCGTTCAGTCGATCATATAAGCATAATATGGCTAATAATATGAGTTCGATTGATAATAGCAAGAGTAATAGGCATAGTGATTGTCGTTCTACCGATCATATCTGCATAATATGTTTAATAATATGAGTTAGATTGATAATAATAAGTGTAATAAGTATAGTAATTGTCGTTCTATCGATCATATAAGCATAATATGGCTAATAATATGTGTTAGATTGATAATAGTAAGAGTAATAAGTATAGTAATTGTCGTTCAATCGATCATATAAGCATAATGTGGCTAATAATATGAGTTAGATTAATAATAGTAAGAGTAATACGTATAGTAATTGTCGTCCTATCCATCATATCCACATAATATGGCCAATAATATGAGTTAGATTGATAATAATAAGAGTAATAAGTATAGTAATTGTCGTCCTATCGATCATATCCACATAATATGGCCAATAATATGAGTTAGATTGATAATAATAAGAGTAACAAGTATAGTAATTGTCTTTCTATCGATCATATAAGCATAATATGGCTAATAATATGAGTTAGATTGATAATAATAAGAGTAATAAGTATAGTAATTGTCGTCCTATCGATCATATAAGCATAATATGGCTGATAATATGAGATCGATTGATAATAATAAGAGTAATAAGTATAGTAATTGTCGTTCTATCGATCATATCTGCATAATATGGCTAATCATATGAGTTAGATTGATAATAATAAGAGTAATGAGTATAGTAGTTGTAGTTCTATCGATCATATAAGCGTAATATGGCTAATAATATGAGTTAGATTGATAATAATAAGAGTAGTGAGCATAGTAATTGTCGTTCTATCGATCATATAAGCATAGTATGGCTAATAATATGATTGAGTTTGATAATAATAAGAGTAAAAAGTATAGTAATTGTCGTTCTATCGATCATATAAGCATAATATGGCTAATAATATGAGTTAGATTGATAATAATAAGGGTAATGAGTATAGTAATTGTCGTTCTATCGATCATATAAGCATAATATGGCTAATAATATGAGTTAGTTTGATAACAATAAGAGTAATAAGTATAGTAATTATCGTTCTGTCGATCATATAAGCATAGTATGGCTAATAATATGAGATCGATTGATAATAATAAGAGTAATAAGTATAGTAATTGTCGTTCTATCGATCATATCTGCATAATATGGCTAATCATATGAGTTAGATTGGTAATAATAAGAGTAATGAGTATAGTAATTGACGTTCTATCGATCATATAATCATAATATGGCTGATAATATGAGTTAGATGGATAATAATAAGAGTAATAAGTATAGTAATTGTCGTTCTATCGATCATATCTGCATAATATGGTTAATAATATGAGTTAGATTGATAATAGTGAGTGTAATAAGTATAGTAATTGTCGTTCTATCGATCATATAAGCATAATATGGCTAATAATATGAGTTAGATTGATAATAATAAGAGTAGTGAGCATAGTAATTGTCGTTCTATCGATCATATTTGCATAATATGGTTAATAATATGAGTTAGATTGATAACAGTGAGTGTAATAAGTATAGTAATTGTCGTTCTGTCGATCAGCTATGCATAATATGGCTAATAATATGAGTTAGATTGATAATAGTGAGTGTAATAAGTATAGTAATTGTCGTTCTGTCGATCATATAAGCATAATATGGCTAACAATATGAATTAGACTGATAATAGTCAGTGTAATAAGTATAGTAATTGTCGTTCTGTCGATCATATAAGCATAATATGGCTAATAATACGAGTTAGATTGATAATAATAAGAGTAATGAGTATAGTAATTGTCGTTCTATCGATCATATAAGCATAATATGGCCATTAATATGAGTTAGATTGATAATAGTGAGTGTAATAAGTATAGTAATTGTCGTTCAGTCGATCATATAAGCATAATATAGCTAATAATATGAGTTAGATTGATAATAATAAGAGTAGTGAGCATAGTAATTGTCGTTCTATCGATCATATTTGCATAATATGGTTAATAATATGAGTTAGATTGATAACAGTGAGTGTAATAAGTATAGTAATTGTCGCTCAGTCGATCATATAAGCATAATATAGCTAATAATATGAGTTAGATTGATAATAATAAGAGTAGTGAGCATAGTAATTGTCGTTCTATCGATCATATAAGCATAATATGGCTAATAATATGAGTTAGTTTGATAACAATAAGAGTAATAAGTATAGTAATTATCGTTCTGCCGACCATATAAGCATAATATGGCTAATAATATGAGTTAGATTGATAATAATAAGAGTAATGAGTATAGTAATTGTCGTTCTATCGATCATATAAGCATAATATGGCTGATAATATGAGTTAGATGGATAATAATAAGAGTAATAAGTATAGTAATTGTCGTTCTATCGATCATATCTGCATAATATGGTTAATAATATGAGTTAGATTGATAATAGTGAGTGTAATAAGTATAGTAATTGTCGTTCTGTCGATCATATAAGCATTATATAGCTAATAATATGAGTTAGATTGATAATAATGAGAGTAATAAGTATAGTAATTGTCGTCCTATCGATCATATAAGCATAATATGGCTGATAATATGAGTTAGATTGATAATAATAAGAGTAATGAGTATAGTAATTGTAGTTCAAGCGATCATATAAGCATAATATGGCTAATAATATGAGTTAGATTGATAATAATAAGAGTAAAAAGTATAGTAATTATCGTTCCACCGATCATATAAGCATAATATGGCTAATAATATGAGTTAGATTGATAATAGTGAGCGTAATAAGTATAGTAATTGTCGTTCTGTCGATCATATAAGCATAATATGGCTAATAATATGAGTTAGATTGATAATAATAAGAGTAATGAGTATAGTAATTGTCGTTCTATCGATCATATAAGCATAATATGGCCAATAATATGAGTTACATTGATAATAGTGAGTGTAATAAGTATAGTAATTGTCGTTCTGTCGATCACATAAGCATAATATGGCTAATAATATGAGTTAGATTGATAATAATAAGAGTAATTAGTATAGTAATTGTCGTTCTATCGATCATATAAGCATAATATGGCTGATAATATGAGTTAGATGGATAATAATAAGAGTAATAAGTATAGTAATTGTCGTTCTATCGATCATATCTGCATAATATGGTTAATAATATGAGTTAGATTGATAATAGTGAGTGTAATAAGTATAGTAATTGTCGTTCTGTCGATCATATAAGCATAGTGTGGCTAATAATATGAGTTAGATTGATAATAGTGAGTGTAATAAGTATAGTAATTGTCGTTCTGTCGATCATATAAGCATAGTGTGGCTAATAATATGAGTTCGATTGATAATAACAAGAGTAATAAGTATAGTAATTGTTGTTCTATCGATCATATAAGCATAATATGGCTAATAATATGAGTTAGATTGATAATAATAAGAGTAGTGAGCATAGTAATTGTCGTTCTATCGATCATATTTGCATAATATGGTTAATAATATGAGTTAGATTGATAACAGTGAGTGTAATAAGTATAGTAATTGTCGTTCTGTCGATCAGCTATGCATAATATGGCTAATAATATGAGTTAGATTGATAATAATAAGACTAATACGTATACTAGTTGTCGTTGTATCGATCATATAAGCATAATATGGTTAATAATATGAGTTAGATTGATAATAGTGAGTGTAATAAGTATAGTAATTGTCGTTCTGTCGATCATATAAGCATAATATGGCTAATAATATGAGTTAGATTGATAATAATAAGAGTAATAAGTATAGTAATTGTCGTCCTATCGATCATATAAGCATAATATGGCTGATAATATGAGTTAGATTGATAATAATAAGAGTAATGAGTATAGTAATTGTAGTTCAAGCGATCATATAAGCATAATATGGCTAATAATATGAGTTAGATTGATAATAATAAGAGTAAAAAGTATAGTAATTATCGTTCCACCGATCATATAAGCATAATATGGCTAATAATATGAGTTAGATTGATAATAGTGAGCGTAATAAGTATAGTAATTGTCGTTCTGTCGATCATATAAGCATAGTATGGCTAATAATATGAGATCGATTGATAATAATAAGAGTAATAAGTATAGTAGTTGTAGTTCTATCGATCATATAAGCGTAATATGGCTAATAATATGAGTTATATTGATAATAATAAGAGTAGTGAGCATAGTAATTGTCGTTCTATCGATCATATAAGCATAGTATGGCTAATAATATGATTGAGTTTGATAATAATAAGAGTAAAAAGTATAGTAATTGTCGTTCTATCGATCATATAAGCATAATATGGCTAATAATATGAGTTAGATTGATAATAATAAGAGTAATAAGTATAGTAATTGTCGTTCTATCGATCATATCCGCATAATATGGTTAATAATATGAGTTAGATTGATAACAGTGAGTGTAATAAGTATAGTAATTGTCGTTCTGTCGATCATATAAGCATAGTGTGGCTAATAATATGAGTTAGATTGATAATAGTGAGTGTAATAAGTATAGTAATTGTCGTTCTGTCGATCATATAAGCATAGTGTGGCTAATAATATGAGTTCGATTGATAATAACAAGAGTAATAAGTATAGTAATTGTCGTTCTATCGATCATATAAGCATAATATGGCTAATAATACGAGTTAGATTGATAATAATAAGAGTAGTGAGCATAGTAATTGTCGTTCTATCGATCATATTTGCATAATATGGTTAATAATATGAGTTAGATTGATAACAGTGAGTGTAATAAGTATAGTAATTGTCGTTCTATCGATCATATAAGCATAATATGGCTAATAATATGAGTTCGATTGATAATAACAAGAGTAATAAGTATAGTAATTGTCGTTCTATCGATCATATAAGCATAATATGGCTAATAATATGAGTTAGATTGATAATAATAAGAGTATTGAGCATAGTAATTGTCGTTCTATCGATCATATTTGCATAATATGGTTAATAATATGAGTTAGATTGATAACAGTGAGTGTAATAAGTATAGTAATTGTCGTTCTGTCGATCATATAAGCATAATATGGCTAATAATGTGAGTTAGATTGATAATAATAAGAGCAATAAGTATAGTAATTGTCGTTCTATCGATCACATAAGCATAATATGGCTAATAATATGAGTTAGATTGATAATAATAAGAGTTGTGAGCATAGTGATTGTCGTTCTATCGATCATATAAGCATAATATGGCTAATAATATGAGTTAGATTGATAATAATAAGGGTAATGAGTATAGTAATTGTCGTTCTATCGATCATATAAGCATAATATGGCTAATAATATGAGTTAGTTTGATAACAATAAGAGTAATAAGTATAGTAATTATCGTTCTATCGATCATATCTGCATAATATGGTTAATAATATGAGTTAGATTGATAATAGTGAGTGTAATAAGTATAGTAATTGTCGTTCTGTCGATCATATAAGCATAATATAGCTAATAATATGAGTTAGATTGATAATAATAAGAGTAATAAGTATAGTAATTGTCGTCCTATCGATCATATAAGCATAATATGGCTGATAATATGAGTTAGATTGATAATAATAAGAGTAATGAGTATAGTAATTGTAGTTCAAGCGATCATATAAGCATAATATGGCTAATAATATGAGTTAGATTGATAATAATAAGAGTAAAAAGTATAGTAATTATCGTTCCACCGATCATATAAGCATAATATGGCTAATAATATGAGTTAGATTGATAATAGTGAGCGTAATAAGTATAGTAATTGTCGTTCTGTCGATCATATAAGCATAATATGGCTAATAATATGAGTTAGATTGATAATAATAAGAGTAATGAGTATAGTAATTGTCGTTCTATCGATCATATAAGCATAATATGGCCAATAATATGAGTTACATTGATAATAGTGAGTGTAATAGGTATAGTAATTGTCGTTCTGTCGATCACATAAGCATAATATGGCTAATAATATGAGTTAGATTGATAATAATAAGAGTAATTAGTATAGTAATTGTCGTTCTATCGATCATATAAGCATAATATGGCTGATAATATGAGTTAGATGGATAATAATAAGAGTAATAAGTATAGTAATTGTCGTTCTATCGATCATATCTGCATAATATGGTTAATAATATGAGTTAGATTGATAATAGTGAGTGTAATAAGTATAGTAATTGTCGTTCTGTCGATCATATAAGCATAGTGTGGCTAATAATATGAGTTAGATTGATAATAGTGAGTGTAATAAGTATAGTAATTGTCGTTCTGTCGATCATATAAGCATAGTGTGGCTAATAATATGAGTTCGATTGATAATAACCAGAGTAATAAGTATAGTAATTGTCGTTCTATCGATCATATAAGCATAATATGGCTAATAATATGAGTTAGATTGATAATAATAAGAGTAGTGAGCATAGTAATTGTCGTTCTATCGATCATATTTGCATAATATGGTTAATAATATGAGTTAGATTGATAACAGTGAGTGTAATAAGTATAGTAATTGTCGTTCTGTCGATCAGCTATGCATAATATGGCTAATAATATGAGTTAGATTGATAATAATAAGACTAATACGTATACTAGTTGTCGTTGTATCGATCATATAAGCATAATATGGCTAATAATATGAGTTAGATTGATAATAGTGAGCGTAATAAGTATAGTAATTGTCGTTCTGTCGATCATATAAGCATAGTATGGCTAATAATATGAGATCGATTGATAATAATAAGAGTAATAAGTATAGTAGTTGTAGTTCTATCGATCATATAAGCGTAATATGGCTAATAATATGAGTTATATTGATAATAATAAGAGTAGTGAGCATAGTAATTGTCGTTCTATCGATCATATAAGCATAGTATGGCTAATAATATGATTGAGTTTGATAATAATAAGAGTAAAAAGTATAGTAATTGTCGTTCTATCGATCATATAAGCATAATATGGCTAATAATATGAGTTAGATTGATAATAATAAGAGTAATAAGTATAGTAATTATCGTTCTATCGATCATATCTGCATAATATGGTTAATAATATGAGTTAGATTGATAATAGTGAGTGTAATAAGTATAGTAATTGTCGCTCAGTCGATCATATAAGCATAATATAGCTAATAATATGAGTTAGATTGATAATAATAAGAGTAGTGAGCATAGTAATTGTCGTTCTATCGATCATATAAGCATAATATGGCTAATAATATGAGTTAGTTTGATAACAATAAGAGTAATAAGTATAGTAATTATCGTTCTGCCGACCATATAAGCATAATATGGCTAATAATATGAGTTAGATTGATAATAATAAGAGTAATGAGTATAGTAATTGTCGTTCTATCGATCATATAAGCATAATATGGCTGATAATATGAGTTAGATGGATAATAATAAGAGTAATAAGTATAGTAATTGTCGTTCTATCGATCATATCTGCATAATATGGTTAATAATATGAGTTAGATTGATAATAGTGAGTGTAATAAGTATAGTAATTGTCGTTCTGTCGATCATATGAGCATAATATAGCTAATAATATGAGTTAGATTGATAATAATAAGAGTAATAAGTATAGTAATTGTCGTCCTATCGATCATATAAGCATAATATGGCTGATAATATGAGTTAGATTGATAATAATAAGAGTAATGAGTATAGTAATTGTAGTTCAAGCGATCATATAAGCATAATATGGCTAATAATATGAGTTAGATTGATAATAATAAGAGTAAAAAGTATAGTAATTATCGTTCCACCGATCATATAAGCATAATATGGCTAATAATATGAGTTAGATTGATAATAGTGAGCGTAATAAGTATAGTAATTGTCGTTCTGTCGATCATATAAGCATAATATGGCTAATAATATGAGTTAGATTGATAATAATAAGAGTAATGAGTATAGTAATTGTCGTTCTATCGATCATATAAGCATAATATGGCCAATAATATGAGTTACATTGATAATAGTGAGTGTAATAAGTATAGTAATTGTCGTTCTGTCGATCACATAAGCATAATATGGCTAATAATATGAGTTAGATTGATAATAATAAGAGTAATTAGTATAGTAATTGTCGTTCTATCGATCATATAAGCATAATATGGCTGATAATATGAGTTAGATGGATAATAATAAGAGTAATAAGTATAGTAATTGTCGTTCTATCGATCATATCTGCATAATATGGTTAATAATATGAGTTAGATTGATAATAGTGAGTGTAATAAGTATAGTAATTGTCGTTCTGTCGATCATATAAGCATAGTGTGGCTAATAATATGAGTTAGATTGATAATAGTGAGTGTAATAAGTATAGTAATTGTCGTTCTGTCGATCATATAAGCATAGTGTGGCTAATAATATGAGTTCGATTGATAATAACAAGAGTAATAAGTATAGTAATTGTCGTTCTATCGATCATATAAGCATAATATGGCTAATAATATGAGTTAGATTGATAATAATAAGAGTAGTGAGCATAGTAATTGTCGTTCTATCGATCATATTTGCATAATATGGTTAATAATATGAGTTAGATTGATAACAGTGAGTGTAATAAGTATAGTAATTGTCGTTCTGTCGATCAGCTATGCATAATATGGCTAATAATATGAGTTAGATTGATAATAATAAGACTAATACGTATACTAGTTGTCGTTGTATCGATCATATAAGCATAATATGGTTAATAATATGAGTTAGATTGATAATAGTGAGTGTAATAAGTATAGTAATTGTCGTTCTGTCGATCATATAAGCATAATATGGCTAATAATATGAGTTAGATTGATAATAATAAGAGTAATAAGTATAGTAATTGTCGTCCTATCGATCATATAAGCATAATATGGCTGATAATATGAGTTAGATTGATAATAATAAGAGTAATGAGTATAGTAATTGTAGTTCAAGCGATCATATAAGCATAATATGGCTAATAATATGAGTTAGATTGATAATAATAAGAGTAAAAAGTATAGTAATTATCGTTCCACCGATCATATAAGCATAATATGGCTAATAATATGAGTTAGATTGATAATAGTGAGCGTAATAAGTATAGTAATTGTCGTTCTGTCGATCATATAAGCATAGTATGGCTAATAATATGAGATCGATTGATAATAATAAGAGTAATAAGTATAGTAGTTGTAGTTCTATCGATCATATAAGCGTAATATGGCTAATAATATGAGTTATATTGATAATAATAAGAGTAGTGAGCATAGTAATTGTCGTTCTATCGATCATATAAGCATAGTATGGCTAATAATATGATTGAGTTTGATAATAATAAGAGTAAAAAGTATAGTAATTGTCGTTCTATCGATCATATAAGCATAATATGGCTAATAATATGAGTTAGATTGATAATAATAAGAGTAATAAGTATAGTAATTGTCGTTCTATCGATCATATCCGCATAATATGGTTAATAATATGAGTTAGATTGATAATAATAAGAGTAAAAAGTATAGTAATTATCGTTCCACCGATCATATAAGCATAATATGGCTAATAATATGAGTTAGATTGATAATAGTGAGCGTAATAAGTATAGTAATTGTCGTTCTGTCGATCATATAAGCATAGTATGGCTAATAATATGAGATCGATTGATAATAATAAGAGTAATAAGTATAGTAGTTGTAGTTCTATCGATCATATAAGCGTAATATGGCTAATAATATGAGTTATATTGATAATAATAAGAGTAGTGAGCATAGTAATTGTCGTTCTATCGATCATATAAGCATAGTATGGCTAATAATATGATTGAGTTTGATAATAATAAGAGTAAAAAGTATAGTAATTGTCGTTCTATCGATCATATAAGCATAATATGGCTAATAATATGAGTTAGATTGATAATAATAAGAGTAATAAGTATAGTAATTGTCGTTCTATCGATCATATCCGCATAATATGGTTAATAATATGAGTTAGATTGATAACAGTGAGTGTAATAAGTATAGTAATTGTCGTTCTGTCGATCATATAAGCATAGTGTGGCTAATAATATGAGTTAGATTGATAATAGTGAGTGTAATAAGTATAGTAATTGTCGTTCTGTCGATCATATAAGCATAGTGTGGCTAATAATATGAGTTCGATTGATAATAACAAGAGTAATAAGTATAGTAATTGTCGTTCTATCGATCATATAAGCATAATATGGCTAATAATACGAGTTAGATTGATAATAATAAGAGTAGTGAGCATAGTAATTGTCGTTCTATCGATCATATTTGCATAATATGGTTAATAATATGAGTTAGATTGATAACAGTGAGTGTAATAAGTATAGTAATTGTCGTTCTATCGATCATATAAGCATAATATGGCTAATAATATGAGTTCGATTGATAATAACAAGAGTAATAAGTATAGTAATTGTCGTTCTATCGATCATATAAGCATAATATGGCTAATAATATGAGTTAGATTGATAATAATAAGAGTATTGAGCATAGTAATTGTCGTTCTATCGATCATATTTGCATAATATGGTTAATAATATGAGTTAGATTGATAACAGTGAGTGTAATAAGTATAGTAATTGTCGTTCTGTCGATCATATAAGCATAATATGGCTAATAATGTGAGTTAGATTGATAATAATAAGAGCAATAAGTATAGTAATTGTCGTTCTATCGATCACATAAGCATAATATGGCTAATAATATGAGTTAGATTGATAATAATAAGAGTTGTGAGCATAGTGATTGTCGTTCTATCGATCATATAAGCATAATATGGCTAATAATATGAGTTAGATTGATAATAATAAGGGTAATGAGTATAGTAATTGTCGTTCTATCGATCATATAAGCATAATATGGCTAATAATATGAGTTAGTTTGATAACAATAAGAGTAATAAGTATAGTAATTGTCGTTCTATCGATCATATCTGCATAATATGGTTAATAATATGAGTTAGATTGATAATAGTGAGTGTAATAAGTATAGTAATTGTCGTTCTGTCGATCATATAAGCATAATATAGCTAATAATATGAGTTAGATTGATAATAATAAGAGTAATAAGTATAGTAATTGTCGTCCTATCGATCATATAAGCATAATATGGCTGATAATATGAGTTAGATTGATAATAATAAGAGTAATGAGTATAGTAATTGTAGTTCAAGCGATCATATAAGCATAATATGGCTAATAATATGAGTTAGATTGATAATAATAAGAGTAAAAAGTATAGTAATTATCGTTCCACCGATCATATAAGCATAATATGGCTAATAATATGAGTTAGATTGATAATAGTGAGCGTAATAAGTATAGTAATTGTCGTTCTGTCGATCATATAAGCATAATATGGCTAATAATATGAGTTAGATTGATAATAATAAGAGTAATGAGTATAGTAATTGTCGTTCTATCGATCATATAAGCATAATATGGCCAATAATATGAGTTACATTGATAATAGTGAGTGTAATAAGTATAGTAATTGTCGTTCTGTCGATCACATAAGCATAATATGGCTAATAATATGAGTTAGATTGATAATAATAAGAGTAATTAGTATAGTAATTGTCGTTCTATCGATCATATAAGCATAATATGGCTGATAATATGAGTTAGATGGATAATAATAAGAGTAATAAGTATAGTAATTGTCGTTCTATCGATCATATCTGCATAATATGGTTAATAATATGAGTTAGATTGATAATAGTGAGTGTAATAAGTATAGTAATTGTCGTTCTGTCGATCATATAAGCATAGTGTGGCTAATAATATGAGTTAGATTGATAATAGTGAGTGTAATAAGTATAGTAATTGTCGTTCTGTCGATCATATAAGCATAGTGTGGCTAATAATATGAGTTCGATTGATAATAACCAGAGTAATAAGTATAGTAATTGTCGTTCTATCGATCATATAAGCATAATATGGCTAATAATATGAGTTAGATTGATAATAATAAGAGTAGTGAGCATAGTAATTGTCGTTCTATCGATCATATTTGCATAATATGGTTAATAATATGAGTTAGATTGATAACAGTGAGTGTAATAAGTATAGTAATTGTCGTTCTGTCGATCAGCTATGCATAATATGGCTAATAATATGAGTTAGATTGATAATAATAAGACTAATACGTATACTAGTTGTCGTTGTATCGATCATATAAGCATAATATGGCTAATAATATGAGTTAGATTGATAATAGTGAGCGTAATAAGTATAGTAATTGTCGTTCTGTCGATCATATAAGCATAGTATGGCTAATAATATGAGATCGATTGATAATAATAAGAGTAATAAGTATAGTAGTTGTAGTTCTATCGATCATATAAGCGTAATATGGCTAATAATATGAGTTATATTGATAATAATAAGAGTAGTGAGCATAGTAATTGTCGTTCTATCGATCATATAAGCATAGTATGGCTAATAATATGATTGAGTTTGATAATAATAAGAGTAAAAAGTATAGTAATTGTCGTTCTATCGATCATATAAGCATAATATGGCTAATAATATGAGTTAGATTGATAATAATAAGAGTAATAAGTATAGTAATTATCGTTCTATCGATCATATCTGCATAATATGGTTAATAATATGAGTTAGATTGATAATAGTGAGTGTAATAAGTATAGTAATTGTCGCTCAGTCGATCATATAAGCATAATATAGCTAATAATATGAGTTAGATTGATAATAATAAGAGTAGTGAGCATAGTAATTGTCGTTCTATCGATCATATTTGCATAATATGGTTAATAATATGAGTTAGATTGATAACAGTGAGTGTAATAAGTATAGTAATTGTCGTTCTATCGATCATATAAGCATAATATGGCTAATAATATGAGTTCGATTGATAATAACAAGAGTAATAAGTATAGTAATTGTCGTTCTATCGATCATATAAGCATAATATGGCTAATAATATGAGTTAGATTGATAATAATAAGAGTATTGAGCATAGTAATTGTCGTTCTATCGATCATATTTGCATAATATGGTTAATAATATGAGTTAGATTGATAACAGTGAGTGTAATAAGTATAGTAATTGTCGTTCTGTCGATCATATAAGCATAATATGGCTAATAATATGAGTTAGATTGATAATAATAAGAGCAATAAGTATAGTAATTGTCGTTCTATCGATCACATAAGCATAATATGGCTAATAATATGAGTTAGATTGATAATAATAAGAGTTGTGAGCATAGTGATTGTCGTTCTATCGATCATATAAGCATAATATGGCTAATAATATGAGTTAGATTGATAATAATAAGGGTAATGAGTATAGTAATTGTCGTTCTATCGATCATATAAGCATAATATGGCTAATAATATGAGTTAGTTTGATAACAATAAGAGTAATAAGTATAGTAATTATCGTTCTGCCGACCATATAAGCATAATATGGCTAATAATATGAGTTAGATTGATAATAATAAGAGTAATGAGTATAGTAATTGTCGTTCTATCGATCATATAAGCATAATATGGCTGATAATATGAGTTAGATGGATAATAATAAGAGTAATAAGTATAGTAATTGTCGTTCTATCGATCATATCTGCATAATATGGTTAATAATATGAGTTAGATTGATAATAGTGAGTGTAATAAGTATAGTAATTGTCGTTCTGTCGATCATATAAGCATAATATAGCTAATAATATGAGTTAGATTGATAATAATAAGAGTAATAAGTATAGTAATTGTCGTCCTATCGATCATATAAGCATAATATGGCTGATAATATGAGTTAGATTGATAATAATAAGAGTAATGAGTATAGTAATTGTAGTTCAAGCGATCATATAAGCATAATATGGCTAATAATATGAGTTAGATTGATAATAATAAGAGTAAAAAGTATAGTAATTATCGTTCCACCGATCATATAAGCATAATATGGCTAATAATATGAGTTAGATTGATAATAGTGAGCGTAATAAGTATAGTAATTGTCGTTCTGTCGATCATATAAGCATAATATGGCTAATAATATGAGTTAGATTGATAATAATAAGAGTAATGAGTATAGTAATTGTCGTTCTATCGATCATATAAGCATAATATGGCCAATAATATGAGTTACATTGATAATAGTGAGTGTAATAAGTATAGTAATTGTCGTTCTGTCGATCACATAAGCATAATATGGCTAATAATATGAGTTAGATTGATAATAATAAGAGTAATAAGTATAGTAATTGTCGTTCTGTCGATCAGCTATGCATAATATGGCTAATAATATGAGTTAGATTGATAATAATAAGACTAATACGTATACTAGTTGTCGTTGTATCGATCATATAAGCATAATATGGTTAATAATATGAGTTAGATTGATAATAGTGAGTGTAATAAGTATAGTAATTGTCGTTCTGTCGATCATATAAGCATAATATGGCTAATAATATGAGTTAGATTGATAATAATAAGAGTAATAAGTATAGTAATTGTCGTCCTATCGATCATATAAGCATAATATGGCTGATAATATGAGTTAGACTGATAATAATAAGAGTAATGAGTATAGTAATTGTAGTTCAAGCGATCATATAAGCATAATATGGCTAATAATATGAGTTAGATTGATAATAATAAGAGTAAAAAGTATAGTAATTATCGTTCCACCGATCATATAAGCATAATATGGCTAATAATATGAGTTAGATTGATAATAGTGAGCGTAATAAGTATAGTAATTGTCGTTCTGTCGATCATATAAGCATAGTATGGCTAATAATATGAGATCGATTGATAATAATAAGAGTAATAAGTATAGTAGTTGTAGTTCTATCGATCATATAAGCGTAATATGGCTAATAATATGAGTTATATTGATAATAATAAGAGTAGTGAGCATAGTAATTGTCGTTCTATCGATCATATAAGCATAGTATGGCTAATAATATGATTGAGTTTGATAATAATAAGAGCAAAAAGTATAGTAATTGTCGTTCTATCGATCATATAAGCATAATATGGCTAATAATATGAGTTAGATTGATAATAATAAGAGTAATAAGTATAGTAATTGTCGTTCTATCGATCATAAGCGCATAATATGGTTAATAATATGAGTTAGATTGATAACAGTGAGTGTAATAAGTATAGTAATTGTCGTTCTGTCGATCATATAAGCATAGTGTGGCTAATAATATGAGTTAGATTGATAATAGTGAGTGTAATAAGTATAGTAATTGTCGTTCTGTCGATCATATAAGCATAGTGTGGCTAATAATATGAGTTCGATTGATAATAACAAGAGTAATAAGTATAGTAATTGTCGTTCTATCGATCATATAAGCATAATATGGCTAATAATACGAGTTAGATTGATAATAATAAGAGTAGTGAGCATAGTAATTGTCGTTCTATCGATCATATTTGCATAATATGGTTAATAATATGAGTTAGATTGATAACAGTGAGTGTAATAAGTATAGTAATTGTCGTTCTATCGATCATATAAGCATAATATGGCTAATAATATGAGTTCGATTGATAATAACAAGAGTAATAAGTATAGTAATTGTCGTTCTATCGATCATATAAGCATAATATGGCTAATAATATGAGTTAGATTGATAATAATAAGAGTATTGAGCATAGTAATTGTCGTTCTATCGATCATATTTGCATAATATGGTTAATAATATGAGTTAGATTGATAACAGTGAGTGTAATAAGTATAGTAATTGTCGTTCTGTCGATCATATAAGCATAATATGGCTAATAATGTGAGTTAGATTGATAATAATAAGAGCAATAAGTATAGTAATTGTCGTTCTATCGATCACATAAGCATAATATGGCTAATAATATGAGTTAGATTGATAATAATAAGAGTTGTGAGCATAGTGATTGTCGTTCTATCGATCATATAAGCATAATATGGCTAATAATATGAGTTAGATTGATAATAATAAGGGTAATGAGTATAGTAATTGTCGTTCTATCGATCATATAAGCATAATATGGCTAATAATATGAGTTAGTTTGATAAAAATAAGAGTAATAAGTATAGTAATTATCGTTCTGCCGACCATATAAGCATAATATGGCTAATAATATGAGTTAGATTGATAATAATAAGAGTAATGTGTATAGTAATTGTCGTTCTATCGATCATATAAGCATAATATGGCTGATAATATGAGTTAGATGGATAATAATAAGAGTAATAAGTATAGTAATTGTCGTTCTATCGATCATATCTGCATAATATGGTTAATAATATGAGTTAGATTGATAATAGTGAGTGTAATAAGTATAGTAATTGTCGTTCTGTCGATCATATAAGCATAATATAGCTAATAATATGAGTTAGATTGATAATAATAAGAGTAATAAGTATAGTAATTGTCGTCCTATCGATCATATAAGCATAATATGGCTGATAATATGAGTTAGATTGATAATAATAAGAGTAATGAGTATAGTAATTGTAGTTCAAGCGATCATATAAGCATAATATGGCTAATAATATGAGGTAGATTGATAATAATAAGAGTAAAAAGTATAGTAATTATCGTTCCACCGATCATATAAGCATAATATGGCTAATAATATGAGTTAGATTGATAATAGTGAGCGTAATAAGTATAGTAATTGTCGTTCTGTCGATCATATAAGCATAATATGGCTAATAATATGAGTTAGATTGATAATAATAAGAGTAATGAGTATAGTAATTGTCGTTCTATCGATCATATAAGCATAATATGGCCAATAATATGAGTTACATTGATAATAGTGAGTGTAATAAGTATAGTAATTGTCGTTCTGTCGATCACATAAGCATAATATGGCTAATAATATGAGTTAGATTGATAATAATAAGAGTAATTAGTATAGTAATTGTCGTTCTATCGATCATATAAGCATAATATGGCTGATAATATGAGTTAGATGGATAATAATAAGAGTAATAAGTATAGTAATTGTCGTTCTATCGATCATATAAGCATAGTATGGCTAATAATATGAGATCGATTGATAATAATAAGAGTAATAAGTATAGTAATTGTCGTTCTATCGATCATATCTGCATAATATGGCTAATCATATGAGTTAGATTGATAATAATAAGAGTAATGAGCATAGTAATTGTCGTTCTATCGATCATATAAGCATAGTATGGCTAATAATATGATTGAGTTTGATAATAATAAGAGTAAAAAGTATAGTAATTGTCGTTCTATCGATCATATAAGCATAATATGGCTAATAACATGAGTTAGATTGATAATAATAAGAGTAATAAGTATAGTAATTGTCGTTCTATCGATCATATCCGCATAATATGGTTAATAATATGAGTTAGATTGATAACAGTGAGTGTAATAAGTATAGTAATTATCGTTCCACCGATCATATAAGCATAATATGGCTAATAATATGAGTTAGATTGATAATAATAAGAGTAACAACTATAGTAATTGTCCTTCTATCGATAATATAAGCATAATATGGCTAATAATATGAGTTATATTGATAATAATAAGACTAATACGTATAGTAGTTGTCGTTCTATCGATCATATAAGCATAGTATGGCTAATAATATGAGTTAGATTGATAATAGTGAGTGTAATAAGTATAGTAATTGTTGTTCTGTCGATCACGTAAGCATAATATGGCTAATAATATGAGTTAGATTGATAATAATAAGAGTATTGAGCATAGTAATTGTCGTTCTATCGATCATATTTGCATAATGTGGTTAATAATATGAGTTAGATTGATAACAGTGAGTGTAATAAGTATAGTAATTGTCGTTCTGTCGATCATATAAGCATAATATGGCTAATAATATGAGTTAGATTGATAATAATAAGAGCAATAAGTATAGTAATTGTCGTTCTATCGATCACATAAGCATAATATGGCTAATAATATGAGTTAGATTGATAATAATAAGAGTAGTGAGCATAGTAATTGTCGTTCTATCGATCATATAAGCATAATATGGCTAATAATATGAGTTAGATTGATAATAATAAGAGTAATAAGTATAGTAATTATCGTTCTACCGACCATATAGGCATAATATGGCTAATAATATGAGTTAGATTGATAATAATAAGAGTAATGAGTATAGTAATTATCGTTCTATCGATCATATAAGCATAATATAGCTAATAATATGAGTTAGATTGATAATAATAAGAGTAATAAGTATAGTAATTGTCGTTCTATCGATCATATAAGCATAATATGGCTGATAATATAAGTTAGATTGATAATAATAAGAGTAATGAGTATAGTAATTGTAGTTCAAGCGATCATATAAGCATAATATGGCTAATAATATGAGTTAGATTGATAATAATAAGAGTAAAAAGTATAGTAATTATCGTTCCACCGATCATATAAGCATAATATGGCTAATAATATGTGTTAGATTGATAATAGTAAGAGTAATAAGTATAGTAATTGTCGTTCAATCGATCATATAAGCATAATGTGGCTAATAATATGAGTTAGATTAATAATAGTAAGAGTAATACGTATAGTAATTGTCGTCCTATCCATCATATCCACATAATATGGCCAATAATATGAGTTAGATTGATAATAATAAGAGTAATAAGTATAGTAATTGTCGTCCTATCGATCATATCCACATAATATGGCCAATAATATGAGTTAGATTGATAATAATAAGAGTAACAAGTATAGTAATTGTCGTTCAGTCGATCATATAAGCATAATATGGCTAATAATATGAGTTCGACTGATAATAGCAAGAGTAATAGGCATAGTGATTGTCGTTCTACCGATCATATCTGCATAATATGTTTAATAATATGAGTTAGATTGATAATAATAAGAGTATTGAGCATAGTAATTGTCGTTCTATCGATCATATTTGCATAATGTGGTTAATAATGTGAGTTAGATTGATAACAGTGAGTGTAATAAGTATAGTAATTGTCGTTCTGTCGATCATATAAGCATAATATGGCTAATAATATGAGTTAGATTGATAATAATAAAAGCAATAAGTATAGTAATTGTCGTTCTATCGATCACATAAGCATAATATGGCTAATAATATGAGTTAGATTGATAATAATAAGAGTAGTGAGCATAGTAATTGTCGTTCTATCGATCATATAAGCATAATATGGCTAATAATATGAGTTAGATTGATAATAATAAGAGTAATGAGTATAGTAATTGTCGTTCTATCGATCATATAAGCATAATATGGCTAATAATATGAGTTAGATTGATAATAATAAGAGTAATAAGTATAGTAATTATCGTTCTACCGACCATATAGGCATAATATGGCTAATAATATGAGTTAGATTGATAATAATAAGAGTAATGAGTATAGTAATTATCGTTCTATCGATCATATAAGCATAATATAGCTAATAATATGAGTTAGATTGATAATAATAAGAGTAATAAGTATAGTAATTGTCGTTCTATCGATCATATAAGCATAATATGGCTGATAATATAAGTTAGATTGATAATAATAAGAGTAATGAGTATAGTAATTGTAGTTCAAGCGATCATATAAGCATAATATGGCTAATAATATGAGTTAGATTGATAATAATAAGAGTAAAAAGTATAGTAATTATCGTTCCACCGATCATATAAGCATAATATGGCTAATAATATGTGTTAGATTGATAATAGTAAGAGTAATAAGTATAGTAATTGTCGTTCAATCGATCATATAAGCATAATGTGGCTAATAATATGAGTTAGATTAATAATAGTAAGAGTAATACGTATAGTAATTGTCGTCCTATCCATCATATCCACATAATATGGCCAATAATATGAGTTAGATTGATAATAATAAGAGTAATAAGTATAGTAATTGTCGTCCTATCGATCATATCCACATAATATGGCCAATAATATGAGTTAGATTGATAATAATAAGAGTAACAAGTATAGTAATTGTCGTTCAGTCGATCATATAAGCATAATATGGCTAATAATATGAGTTCGACTGATAATAGCAAGAGTAATAGGCATAGTGATTGTCGTTCTACCGATCATATCTGCATAATATGTTTAATAATATGAGTTAGATTGATAATAATAAGAGTATTGAGCATAGTAATTGTCGTTCTATCGATCATATTTGCATAATGTGGTTAATAATGTGAGTTAGATTGATAACAGTGAGTGTAATAAGTATAGTAATTGTCGTTCTGTCGATCATATAAGCATAATATGGCTAATAATATGAGTTAGATTGATAATAATAAAAGCAATAAGTATAGTAATTGTCGTTCTATCGATCACATAAGCATAATATGGCTAATAATATGAGTTAGATTGATAATAATAAGAGTAGTGAGCATAGTAATTGTCGTTCTATCGATCATATAAGCATAATATGGCTAATAATATGAGTTAGATTGATAATAATAAGAGTAATGAGTATAGTAATTGTCGTTCTATCGATCATATAAGCATAATATGGCTAATAATATGAGTTAGATTGATAATAATAAGAGTAATAAGTATAGTAATTATCGTTCTACCGACCATATAGGCATAATATGGCTAATAATATGAGTTAGATTGATAATAATAAGAGTAATGAGTATAGTAATTATCGTTCTATCGATCATATAAGCATAATATAGCTAATAATATGAGTTAGATTGATAATAATAAGAGTAATAAGTATAGTAATTGTCGTTCTATCGATCATATAAGCATAATATGGCTGATAATATAAGTTAGATTGATAATAATAAGAGTAATGAGTATAGTAATTGTAGTTCAAGCGATCATATAAGCATAATATGGCTAATAATATGAGTTAGATTGATAATAATAAGAGTAAAAAGTATAGTAATTATCGTTCCACCGATCATATAAGCATAATATGGCTAATAATATGTGTTAGATTGATAATAGTAAGAGTAATAAGTATAGTAATTGTCGTTCAATCGATCATATAAGCATAATGTGGCTAATAATATGAGTTAGATTAATAATAGTAAGAGTAATACGTATAGTAATTGTCGTCCTATCCATCATATCCACATAATATGGCCAATAATATGAGTTAGATTGATAATAATAAGAGTAATAAGTATAGTAATTGTCGTCCTATCGATCATATCCACATAATATGGCCAATAATATGAGTTAGATTGATAATAATAAGAGTAACAAGTATAGTAATTGTCGTTCAGTCGATCATATAAGCATAATATGGCTAATAATATGAGTTCGACTGATAATAGCAAGAGTAATAGGCATAGTGATTGTCGTTCTACCGATCATATCTGCATAATATGTTTAATAATATGAGTTAGATTGATAATAATAAGTGTAATAAGTATAGTAATTGTCGTTCTATCGATCATATAAGCATAATATGGCTAATAATATGTGTTAGATTGATAATAGTAAGAGTAATAAGTATAGTAATTGTCGTTCAATCGATCATATAAGCATAATGTGGCTAATAATATGAGTTAGATTAATAATAGTAAGAGTAATACGTATAGTAATTGTCGTCCTATCCATCATATCCACATAATATGGCCAATAATATGAGTAAGATTGATAATAATAAGAGTAATAAGTATAGTAATTGTCGTCCTATCGATCATATCCACATAATATGGCCAATAATATGAGTTAGATTGATAATAATAAGAGTAACAAGTATAGTAATTGTCTTTCTATCGATCATATGAGCATAATATGGCTAATAATATGAGTTAGATTGATAATAATAAGAGTAACAACTATAGTAATTGTCCTTCTATCGATAATATAAGCATAATATGGCTAATAATATGAGTTATATTGATAATAATAAGACTAATACGTATAGTAGTTGTCGTTCTATCGATCATATAAGCATAGTATGGCTAATAATATGAGTTAGATTGATAATAGTGAGTGTAATAAGTATAGTAATTGTTGTTCTGTCGATCACGTAAGCATAATATGGCTAATAATATGAGTTAGATTGATAATAATAAGAGTATTGAGCATAGTAATTGTCGTTCTATCGATCATATTTGCATAATGTGGTTAATAATATGAGTTAGATTGATAACAGTGAGTGTAATAAGTATAGTAATTGTCGTTCTGTCGATCATATAAGCATAATATGGCTAATAATATGAGTTAGATTGATAATAATAAGAGCAATAAGTATAGTAATTGTCGTTCTATCGATCACATAAGCATAATATGGCTAATAATATGAGTTAGATTGATAATAATAAGAGTAGTGAGCATAGTAATTGTCGTTCTATCGATCATATAAGCATAATATGGCTAATAATATGAGTTAGATTGATAATAATAAGAGTATTGAGCATAGTAATTGTCGTTCTATCGATCATATTTGCATAATGTGGTTAATAATGTGAGTTAGATTGATAACAGTGAGTGTAATAAGTATAGTAATTGTCGTTCTGTCGATCATATAAGCATAATATGGCTAATAATATGAGTTAGATTGATAATAATAAAAGCAATAAGTATAGTAATTGTCGTTCTATCGATCACATAAGCATAATATGGCTAATAATATGAGTTAGATTGATAATAATAAGAGTAGTGAGCATAGTAATTGTCGTTCTATCGATCATATAAGCATAATATGGCTAATAATATGAGTTAGATTGATAATAATAAGAGTATTGAGCATAGTAATTGTCGTTCTATCGATCATATTTGCATAATGTGGTTAATAATGTGAGTTAGATTGATAACAGTGAGTGTAATAAGTATAGTAATTGTCGTTCTGTCGATCATATAAGCATAATATGGCTAATAATATGAGTTAGATTGATAATAATAAAAGCAATAAGTATAGTAATTGTCGTTCTATCGATCACATAAGCATAATATGGCTAATAATATGAGTTAGATTGATAATAATAAGAGTAGTGAGCATAGTAATTGTCGTTCTATCGATCATATAAGCATAATATGGCTAATAATATGAGTTAGATTGATAATAATAAGAGTAATGAGTATAGTAATTGTCGTTCTATCGATCATATAAGCATAATATGGCTAATAATATGAGTTAGATTGATAATAATAAGAGTAATAAGTATAGTAATTATCGTCCTATCGATCATATCCACATAATATGGCCAATAATATGAGTTAGATTGATAATAATAAGAGTAACAAGTATAGTAATTGTCGTTCTATCGATCATATAAGCATAATATAGCTAATAATATGAGTTAGATTGATAATAATAAGAGTAATAAGTATAGTAATTGTCGTTCTATCGATCATATAAGCATAATATGGCTGATAATATAAGTTAGATTGATAATAATAAGAGTAATGAGTATAGTAATTGTAGTTCAAGCGATCATATAAGCATAATATGGCTAATAATATGAGTTAGATTGATAATAATAAGAGTAAAAAGTATAGTAATTATCGTTCCACCGATCATATAAGCATAATATGGCTAATAATATGTGTTAGATTGATAATAGTAAGAGTAATAAGTATAGTAATTGTCGTTCAATCGATCATATAAGCATAATGTGGCTAATAATATGAGTTAGATTAATAATAGTAAGAGTAATACGTATAGTAATTGTCGTCCTATCCATCATATCCACATAATATGGCCAATAATATGAGTTAGATTGATAATAATAAGAGTAATAAGTATAGTAATTGTCGTCCTATCGATCATATCCACATAATATGGCCAATAATATGAGTTAGATTGATAATAATAAGAGTAACAAGTATAGTAATTGTCGTTCAGTCGATCATATAAGCATAATATGGCTAATAATATGAGTTCGACTGATAATAGCAAGAGTAATAGGCATAGTGATTGTCGTTCTACCGATCATATCTGCATAATATGTTTAATAATATGAGTTAGATTGATAATAATAAGTGTAATAAGTATAGTAATTGTCGTTCTATCGATCATATAAGCATAATATGGCTAATAATATGTGTTAGATTGATAATAGTAAGAGTAATAAGTATAGTAATTGTCGTTCAATCGATCATATAAGCATAATGTGGCTAATAATATGAGTTAGATTAATAATAGTAAGAGTAATACGTATAGTAATTGTCGTCCTATCCATCATATCCACATAATATGGCCAATAATATGAGTAAGATTGATAATAATAAGAGTAATAAGTATAGTAATTGTCGTCCTATCGATCATATCCACATAATATGGCCAATAATATGAGTTAGATTGATAATAATAAGAGTAACAAGTATAGTAATTGTCTTTCTATCGATCATATGAGCATAATATGGCTAATAATATGAGTTAGATTGATAATAATAAGAGTAACAACTATAGTAATTGTCCTTCTATCGATAATATAAGCATAATATGGCTAATAATATGAGTTATATTGATAATAATAAGACTAATACGTATAGTAGTTGTCGTTCTATCGATCATATAAGCATAGTATGGCTAATAATATGAGTTAGATTGATAATAGTGAGTGTAATAAGTATAGTAATTGTTGTTCTGTCGATCACGTAAGCATAATATGGCTAATAATATGAGTTAGATTGATAATAATAAGAGTATTGAGCATAGTAATTGTCGTTCTATCGATCATATTTGCATAATGTGGTTAATAATATGAGTTAGATTGATAACAGTGAGTGTAATAAGTATAGTAATTGTCGTTCTGTCGATCATATAAGCATAATATGGCTAATAATATGAGTTAGATTGATAATAATAAAAGCAATAAGTATAGTAATTGTCGTTCTATCGATCACATAAGCATAATATGGCTAATAATATGAGTTAGATTGATAATAATAAGAGTAGTGAGCATAGTAATTGTCGTTCTATCGATCATATAAGCATAATATGGCTAATAATATGAGTTAGATTGATAATAATAAGAGTATTGAGCATAGTAATTGTCGTTCTATCGATCATATTTGCATAATGTGGTTAATAATGTGAGTTAGATTGATAACAGTGAGTGTAATAAGTATAGTAATTGTCGTTCTGTCGATCATATAAGCATAATATGGCTAATAATATGAGTTAGATTGATAATAATAAAAGCAATAAGTATAGTAATTGTCGTTCTATCGATCACATAAGCATAATATGGCTAATAATATGAGTTAGATTGATAATAATAAGAGTAGTGAGCATAGTAATTGTCGTTCTATCGATCATATAAGCATAATATGGCTAATAATATGAGTTAGATTGATAATAATAAGAGTAATGAGTATAGTAATTGTCGTTCTATCGATCATATAAGCATAATATGGCTAATAATATGAGTTAGATTGATAATAATAAGAGTAATAAGTATAGTAATTATCGTCCTATCGATCATATCCACATAATATGGCCAATAATATGAGTTAGATTGATAATAATAAGAGTAACAAGTATAGTAATTGTCGTTCAGTCGATCATATAAGCATAATATGGCTAATAATATGAGTTCGACTGATAATAGCAAGAGTAATAGGCATAGTGATTGTCGTTCTACCGATCATATCTGCATAATATGTTTAATAATATGAGTTAGATTGATAATAATAAGAGTATTGAGCATAGTAATTGTCGTTCTATCGATCATATTTGCATAATGTGGTTAATAATGTGAGTTAGATTGATAACAGTGAGTGTAATAAGTATAGTAATTGTCGTTCTGTCGATCATATAAGCATAATATGGCTAATAATATGAGTTAGATTGATAATAATAAAAGCAATAAGTATAGTAATTGTCGTTCTATCGATCACATAAGCATAATATGGCTAATAATATGAGTTAGATTGATAATAATAAGAGTAGTGAGCATAGTAATTGTCGTTCTATCGATCATATAAGCATAATATGGCTAATAATATGAGTTAGATTGATAATAATAAGAGTAATGAGTATAGTAATTGTCGTTCTATCGATCATATAAGCATAATATGGCTAATAATATGAGTTAGATTGATAATAATAAGAGTAATAAGTATAGTAATTATCGTTCTACCGACCATATAGGCATAATATGGCTAATAATATGAGTTAGATTGATAATAATAAGAGTAATGAGTATAGTAATTATCGTTCTATCGATCATATAAGCATAATATAGCTAATAATATGAGTTAGATTGATAATAATAAGAGTAATAAGTATAGTAATTGTCGTTCTATCGATCATATAAGCATAATATGGCTGATAATATAAGTTAGATTGATAATAATAAGAGTAATGAGTATAGTAATTGTAGTTCAAGCGATCATATAAGCATAATATGGCTAATAATATGAGTTAGATTGATAATAATAAGAGTAAAAAGTATAGTAATTATCGTTCCACCGATCATATAAGCATAATATGGCTAATAATATGTGTTAGATTGATAATAGTAAGAGTAATAAGTATAGTAATTGTCGTTCAATCGATCATATAAGCATAATGTGGCTAATAATATGAGTTAGATTAATAATAGTAAGAGTAATACGTATAGTAATTGTCGTCCTATCCATCATATCCACATAATATGGCCAATAATATGAGTTAGATTGATAATAATAAGAGTAATAAGTATAGTAATTGTCGTCCTATCGATCATATCCACATAATATGGCCAATAATATGAGTTAGATTGATAATAATAAGAGTAACAAGTATAGTAATTGTCGTTCAGTCGATCATATAAGCATAATATGGCTAATAATATGAGTTCGACTGATAATAGCAAGAGTAATAGGCATAGTGATTGTCGTTCTACCGATCATATCTGCATAATATGTTTAATAATATGAGTTAGATTGATAATAATAAGTGTAATAAGTATAGTAATTGTCGTTCTATCGATCATATAAGCATAATATGGCTAATAATATGTGTTAGATTGATAATAGTAAGAGTAATAAGTATAGTAATTGTCGTTCAATCGATCATATAAGCATAATGTGGCTAATAATATGAGTTAGATTAATAATAGTAAGAGTAATACGTATAGTAATTGTCGTCCTATCCATCATATCCACATAATATGGCCAATAATATGAGTAAGATTGATAATAATAAGAGTAATAAGTATAGTAATTGTCGTCCTATCGATCATATCCACATAATATGGCCAATAATATGAGTTAGATTGATAATAATAAGAGTAACAAGTATAGTAATTGTCTTTCTATCGATCATATGAGCATAATATGGCTAATAATATGAGTTAGATTGATAATAATAAGAGTAACAACTATAGTAATTGTCCTTCTATCGATAATATAAGCATAATATGGCTAATAATATGAGTTATATTGATAATAATAAGACTAATACGTATAGTAGTTGTCGTTCTATCGATCATATAAGCATAGTATGGCTAATAATATGAGTTAGATTGATAATAGTGAGTGTAATAAGTATAGTAATTGTTGTTCTGTCGATCACGTAAGCATAATATGGCTAATAATATGAGTTAGATTGATAATAATAAGAGTATTGAGCATAGTAATTGTCGTTCTATCGATCATATTTGCATAATGTGGTTAATAATATGAGTTAGATTGATAACAGTGAGTGTAATAAGTATAGTAATTGTCGTTCTGTCGATCATATAAGCATAATATGGCTAATAATATGAGTTAGATTGATAATAATAAGAGCAATAAGTATAGTAATTGTCGTTCTATCGATCACATAAGCATAATATGGCTAATAATATGAGTTAGATTGATAATAATAAGAGTAGTGAGCATAGTAATTGTCGTTCTATCGATCATATAAGCATAATATGGCTAATAATATGAGTTAGATTGATAATAATAAGAGTATTGAGCATAGTAATTGTCGTTCTACCGATCATATCTGCATAATATGTTTAATAATATGAGTTAGATTGATAATAATAAGAGTATTGAGCATAGTAATTGTCGTTCTATCGATCATATTTGCATAATGTGGTTAATAATGTGAGTTAGATTGATAACAGTGAGTGTAATAAGTATAGTAATTGTCGTTCTGTCGATCATATAAGCATAATATGGCTAATAATATGAGTTAGATTGATAATAATAAAAGCAATAAGTATAGTAATTGTCGTTCTATCGATCACATAAGCATAATATGGCTAATAATATGAGTTAGATTGATAATAATAAGAGTAGTGAGCATAGTAATTGTCGTTCTATCGATCATATAAGCATAATATGGCTAATAATATGAGTTAGATTGATAATAATAAGAGTAATGAGTATAGTAATTGTCGTTCTATCGATCATATAAGCATAATATGGCTAATAATATGAGTTAGATTGATAATAATAAGAGTAATAAGTATAGTAATTATCGTTCTACCGACCATATAGGCATAATATGGCTAATAATATGAGTTAGATTGATAATAATAAGAGTAATGAGTATAGTAATTATCGTTCTATCGATCATATAAGCATAATATAGCTAATAATATGAGTTAGATTGATAATAATAAGAGTAATAAGTATAGTAATTGTCGTTCTATCGATCATATAAGCATAATATGGCTGATAATATAAGTTAGATTGATAATAATAAGAGTAATGAGTATAGTAATTGTAGTTCAAGCGATCATATAAGCATAATATGGCTAATAATATGAGTTAGATTGATAATAATAAGAGTAAAAAGTATAGTAATTATCGTTCCACCGATCATATAAGCATAATATGGCTAATAATATGTGTTAGATTGATAATAGTAAGAGTAATAAGTATAGTAATTGTCGTTCAATCGATCATATAAGCATAATGTGGCTAATAATATGAGTTAGATTAATAATAGTAAGAGTAATACGTATAGTAATTGTCGTCCTATCCATCATATCCACATAATATGGCCAATAATATGAGTTAGATTGATAATAATAAGAGTAATAAGTATAGTAATTGTCGTCCTATCGATCATATCCACATAATATGGCCAATAATATGAGTTAGATTGATAATAATAAGAGTAACAAGTATAGTAATTGTCGTTCAGTCGATCATATAAGCATAATATGGCTAATAATATGAGTTCGACTGATAATAGCAAGAGTAATAGGCATAGTGATTGTCGTTCTACCGATCATATCTGCATAATATGTTTAATAATATGAGTTAGATTGATAATAATAAGTGTAATAAGTATAGTAATTGTCGTTCTATCGATCATATAAGCATAATATGGCTAATAATATGTGTTAGATTGATAATAGTAAGAGTAATAAGTATAGTAATTGTCGTTCAATCGATCATATAAGCATAATGTGGCTAATAATATGAGTTAGATTAATAATAGTAAGAGTAATACGTATAGTAATTGTCGTCCTATCCATCATATCCACATAATATGGCCAATAATATGAGTAAGATTGATAATAATAAGAGTAATAAGTATAGTAATTGTCGTCCTATCGATCATATCCACATAATATGGCCAATAATATGAGTTAGATTGATAATAATAAGAGTAACAAGTATAGTAATTGTCTTTCTATCGATCATATGAGCATAATATGGCTAATAATATGAGTTAGATTGATAATAATAAGAGTAACAACTATAGTAATTGTCCTTCTATCGATAATATAAGCATAATATGGCTAATAATATGAGTTATATTGATAATAATAAGACTAATACGTATAGTAGTTGTCGTTCTATCGATCATATAAGCATAGTATGGCTAATAATATGAGTTAGATTGATAATAGTGAGTGTAATAAGTATAGTAATTGTTGTTCTGTCGATCACGTAAGCATAATATGGCTAATAATATGAGTTAGATTGATAATAATAAGAGTATTGAGCATAGTAATTGTCGTTCTATCGATCATATTTGCATAATGTGGTTAATAATATGAGTTAGATTGATAACAGTGAGTGTAATAAGTATAGTAATTGTCGTTCTGTCGATCATATAAGCATAATATGGCTAATAATATGAGTTAGATTGATAATAATAAGAGCAATAAGTATAGTAATTGTCGTTCTATCGATCACATAAGCATAATATGGCTAATAATATGAGTTAGATTGATAATAATAAGAGTAGTGAGCATAGTAATTGTCGTTCTATCGATCATATAAGCATAATATGGCTAATAATATGAGTTAGATTGATAATAATAAGAGTATTGAGCATAGTAATTGTCGTTCTATCGATCATATTTGCATAATGTGGTTAATAATGTGAGTTAGATTGATAACAGTGAGTGTAATAAGTATAGTAATTGTCGTTCTGTCGATCATATAAGCATAATATGGCTAATAATATGAGTTAGATTGATAATAATAAAAGCAATAAGTATAGTAATTGTCGTTCTATCGATCACATAAGCATAATATGGCTAATAATATGAGTTAGATTGATAATAATAAGAGTAGTGAGCATAGTAATTGTCGTTCTATCGATCATATAAGCATAATATGGCTAATAATATGAGTTAGATTGATAATAATAAGAGTATTGAGCATAGTAATTGTCGTTCTATCGATCATATTTGCATAATGTGGTTAATAATGTGAGTTAGATTGATAACAGTGAGTGTAATAAGTATAGTAATTGTCGTTCTGTCGATCATATAAGCATAATATGGCTAATAATATGAGTTAGATTGATAATAATAAAAGCAATAAGTATAGTAATTGTCGTTCTATCGATCACATAAGCATAATATGGCTAATAATATGAGTTAGATTGATAATAATAAGAGTAGTGAGCATAGTAATTGTCGTTCTATCGATCATATAAGCATAATATGGCTAATAATATGAGTTAGATTGATAATAATAAGAGTAATGAGTATAGTAATTGTCGTTCTATCGATCATATAAGCATAATATGGCTAATAATATGAGTTAGATTGATAATAATAAGAGTAATAAGTATAGTAATTATCGTTCTACCGACCATATAGGCATAATATGGCTAATAATATGAGTTAGATTGATAATAATAAGAGTAATGAGTATAGTAATTATCGTTCTATCGATCATATAAGCATAATATAGCTAATAATATGAGTTAGATTGATAATAATAAGAGTAATAAGTATAGTAATTGTCGTTCTATCGATCATATAAGCATAATATGGCTGATAATATAAGTTAGATTGATAATAATAAGAGTAATGAGTATAGTAATTGTAGTTCAAGCGATCATATAAGCATAATATGGCTAATAATATGAGTTAGATTGATAATAATAAGAGTAAAAAGTATAGTAATTATCGTTCCACCGATCATATAAGCATAATATGGCTAATAATATGTGTTAGATTGATAATAGTAAGAGTAATAAGTATAGTAATTGTCGTTCAATCGATCATATAAGCATAATGTGGCTAATAATATGAGTTAGATTAATAATAGTAAGAGTAATACGTATAGTAATTGTCGTCCTATCCATCATATCCACATAATATGGCCAATAATATGAGTTAGATTGATAATAATAAGAGTAATAAGTATAGTAATTGTCGTCCTATCGATCATATCCACATAATATGGCCAATAATATGAGTTAGATTGATAATAATAAGAGTAACAAGTATAGTAATTGTCGTTCAGTCGATCATATAAGCATAATATGGCTAATAATATGAGTTCGACTGATAATAGCAAGAGTAATAGGCATAGTGATTGTCGTTCTACCGATCATATCTGCATAATATGTTTAATAATATGAGTTAGATTGATAATAATAAGTGTAATAAGTATAGTAATTGTCGTTCTATCGATCATATAAGCATAATATGGCTAATAATATGTGTTAGATTGATAATAGTAAGAGTAATAAGTATAGTAATTGTCGTTCAATCGATCATATAAGCATAATGTGGCTAATAATATGAGTTAGATTAATAATAGTAAGAGTAATACGTATAGTAATTGTCGTCCTATCCATCATATCCACATAATATGGCCAATAATATGAGTTAGATTGATAATAATAAGAGTAATAAGTATAGTAATTGTCGTCCTATCGATCATATCCACATAATATGGCCAATAATATGAGTTAGATTGATAATAATAAGAGTAACAAGTATAGTAATTGTCTTTCTATCGATCATATGAGCATAATATGGCTAATAATATGAGTTAGATTGATAATAATAAGAGTAACAACTATAGTAATTGTCCTTCTATCGATAATATAAGCATAATATGGCTAATAATATGAGTTATATTGATAATAATAAGACTAATACGTATAGTAGTTGTCGTTCTATCGATCATATAAGCATAGTATGGCTAATAATATGAGTTAGATTGATAATAGTGAGTGTAATAAGTATAGTAATTGTTGTTCTGTCGATCACGTAAGCATAATATGGCTAATAATATGAGTTAGATTGATAATAATAAGAGTATTGAGCATAGTAATTGTCGTTCTATCGATCATATTTGCATAATGTGGTTAATAATATGAGTTAGATTGATAACAGTGAGTGTAATAAGTATAGTAATTGTCGTTCTGTCGATCATATAAGCATAATATGGCTAATAATATCAGTTAGATTGATAATAATAAGAGTAATGAGTATAGTAATTGTCGTTCTATCGATCATATAAGCATAATATGGTTAATAATATGAGTTAGATTGATAATAATAAGAGTAATAAGTATAGTAATTATCGTTCTACCGACCATATAGGCATAATATGGCTAATAATATGAGTTAGATTGATAATAATAAGAGTAGTGAGCATAGTAATTGTCGTTCTATCGATCATATAAGCATAGTATGGCTAATAATATGAGTGAGTTTGATAATAATAAGAGTAAAAAGTATAGTAATTGTCGTTCTATCGATCATATAAGCATAATATGGCTAATAATATGAGTTAGATTGATAATAATAAGAGTAATAAGTATAGTAATTGTCGTTCTATCGATCATATCCGCATAATATGGTTAATAATATGAGTTAGATTGATAACAGTGAGTGTAATAAGTATAGTAATTGTCGTTCTGTCGATCATATAAGCATAGTGTGGCTAATAATATGAGTTAGATTGATAATAGTGAGTGTAATAAGTATAGTAATTGTCGTTCTATCGATCATATAAGCATAATATGGCTAATAATATGAGTTCGATTGATAATAACAAGAGTAATAAGTATAGTAATTGTCGTTCTATCGATCATATAAGCATAATATGGCTAATAATATGAGTTAGATTGATAATAATAAGAGTAGTGAGCATAGTAATTGTCGTTCTATCGATCATATTTGCATAATATGGTTAATAATATGAGTTAGATTGATAACAGTGAGTGTAATAAGTATAGTAATTGTCGTTCTGTCGATCATATAAGCATAATAAAGCTAATAATATGAGTTAGATTGATAATAATAAGAGTAATAAGTATAGTAATTGTCGTCCTATCGATCATATAAGCATAATATGGCTGATAATATGAGATAGATTGATAATAATAAGAGTAATGAGTATAGTAATTGTAGTTCAAGCGATCATATAAGCATAATATGGCTAATAATATGAGTTAGATTGATAATAATAAGAGTAAAAAGTATAGTAATTATCGTTCCACCGATCATATAAGCATAATATGGCTAATAATATGAGTTAGATTGATAATAGTGAGCGTAATAAGTATAGTAATTGTCGTTCTGTCGATCATATAAGCATAGTATGGCTAATAATATGAGATCGATTGATAATAATAAGAGTAATAAGTATAGTAATTGTCGTTCTATCGATCATATCTGCATAATATGGCTAATCATATGAGTTAGATTGATAATAATAAGAGTAATGAGTATAGTAGTTGTAGTTCTATCGATCATATAAGCGTAATATGGCTAATAATATGAGTTATATTGATAATAATAAGAGTAGTGAGCATAGTAATTGTCGTTCTATCGATCATATAAGCATAGTATGGCTAATAATATGATTGAGTTTGATAATAATAAGAGTAAAAAGTATAGTAATTGTCGTTCTATCGATCATATAAGCATAATATGGCTAATAATATGAGTTAGATTGATAATAATAAGAGTAATAAGTATAGTAATTGTCGTTCTATCGATCATATCCGCATAATATGGTTAATAATATGAGTTAGATTGATAACAGTGAGTGTAATAAGTATAGTAATTATCGTTCCACCGATCATATAAGCATAATATGGCTAATAATATGAGTTAGATTGATAATAGTGAGCGTAATAAGTATAGTAATTGTCGTTCTGTCGATCATATCTGCATAATATGGCTAATCATATGAGTTAGATTGATAATAATAAGAGTAATGAGTATAGTAGTTGTAGTTCTATCGATCATATAAGCGTAATATGGCTAATAATATGAGTTAGATTGATAATAGTGAGTGTAATAAGTATAGTAATTGTTGTTCTGTCGATCATGTAAGCATAATATGGCTAATAATATGAGTTAGATTGATAATAATAAGAGTATTGAGCATAGTAATTGTCGTTCTATCGATCATATTTGCATAATGTGATTAATAATATGAGTTAGATTGATAACAGTGAGTGTAATAAGTATAGTAATTGTCGTTCTGTCGATCATATAAGCATAATATGGCTAATAATATGAGTTAGATTGATAATAATAAGAGCAATAAGTATAGTAATTGTCGTTCTATCGATCACATAAGCATAATATGGCTAATAATATGAGTTAGATTGATAATAATAAGAGTAGTGAGCATAGTAATTGTCGTTCTATCGATCATATAAGCATAATATGGCTAATAATATGAGTTAGATTGATAATAATAAGAGTAATGAGTATAGTAATTGTCGTTCTATCGATCATATAAGCATAATATGGCTAATAATATGAGTTAGATTGATAATAATAAGAGTAATAAGTATAGTAATTATCGTTCTACCGACCATATAAGCATAATATGGCTAATAATAT
This sequence comes from Megachile rotundata, assembly GCF_050947335.1. Classification (NCBI taxonomy): domain Eukaryota; kingdom Metazoa; phylum Arthropoda; class Insecta; order Hymenoptera; family Megachilidae; genus Megachile; species Megachile rotundata. Next base: position 73,173 of record NW_027473887.1, read on the forward strand.
GAGTTAGATTGATAATAATAAGAGTAATGAGTATAGTAATTATCGTTCTATCGATCATATAAGCATAATATGGCTGATAATATGAGTTAGATGGATAATAATAAGAGTAATAAGTATAGTAATTGTCGTTCTATCGATCATATCTGCATAATATGGTTAATAATATGAGTTAGATTGATAATAGTGAGTGTAATAAGTATAGTAATTGTCGTTCTGTCGATCATATAAGCATAATATAGCTAATAATATGAGTTAGATTGATAATAATAAGAGTAATAAGTATAGTAATTGTCGTTCTATCGATCATATAAGCATAATATGGCTGATAATATAAGTTAGATTGATAATAATAAGAGTAATGAGTATAGTAATTGTAGTTCAAGCGATCATATAAGCATAATATGGCTAATAATATGAGTTAGATTGATAATAATAAGAGTAAAAAGTATAGTAATTATCGTTCCACCGATCATATAAGCATAATATGGCTAATAATATGAGTTAGATTGATAATAGTGAGCGTAATAAGTATAGTAATTGTCGTTCTGTCGATCATATCTGCATAATATGGCTAATCATATGAGTTAGATTGATAATAATAAGAGTAATGAGTATAGTAGTTGTAGTTCTATCGATCATATAAGCGTAATATGGCTAATAATATGAGTTAGATTGATAATAATAAGAGTAGTGAGCATAGTAATTGTCGTTCTATCGATCATATAAGCATAGTATGGCTAATAATATGAGTGAGTTTGATAATAATAAGAGTAAAAAGTATAGTAATTGTCGTTCTATCGATCATATAAGCATAATATGGCTAATAATATGAGTTAGATTGATAATAATAAGAGTAATAAGTATAGTAATTGTCGTTCTATCGATCATATCCGCATAATATGGTTAATAATATGAGTTAGATTGATAACAGTGAGTGTAATAAGTATAGTAATTGTCGTTCTGTCGATCATATAAGCATAGTGTGGCTAATAATATGAGTTAGATTGATAATAGTGAGTGTAATAAGTATAGTAATTGTCGTTCTATCGATCATATAAGTATAATATGGCTAATAGTATGAGTTAGATTGATAAAAGTGAGTGTAATAAGTATAGTAATTGTCGTTCTATCGATCATATCTGCATAATATGGCTAATCATATGAGTTAGATTGATAATAATAAGAGTAATGAGTATAGTAGTTGTGGTTCTATCGATCATATAAGCGTAATATGGCTAATAATATGTGTTAGATTGATAATAGTAAGAGTAATAAGTATAGTAATTGTCGTTCAATCGATCATATAAGCATAATGTGGCTAATAATATGAGTTAGATTAATAATAGTAAGAGTAATACGCATAGTAATTGTCGTCCTATCCATCATATCCACATAATATGGCCAATAATATGAGTTAGATTGATAATAATAAGAGTAATAAGTATAGTAATTGTCGTCCTATCGATCATATCCACATAATATGGCCAATAATATGAGTTAGATTGATAATAATAAGAGTAACAAGTATAGTAATTGTCGTTCAGTCGATCATATAAGCATAATATGGCTAATAATATGAGTTAGATTGATAATAATAAGAGTAGTGAGCATAGTAATTGTCGTTCTATCGATCATATAAGCATAGTATGGCTAATAATATGATTGAGTTTGATAATAATAAGAGTAAAAAGTATAGTAATTGTCGTTCTATCGATCATATAAGCATAATATGGCTAATAATATGAGTTAGATTGATAATAATAAGAGTAATAAGTATAGTAATTGTCGTTCTATCGATCATATCCGCATAATATGGTTAATAATATGAGTTAGATTGATAACAGTGAGTGTAATAAGTATAGTAATTGTCGTTCTGTCGATCATATAAGCATAGTGTGGCTAATAATATGAGTTAGATTAATAATAGTGAGTGTAATAAGTATAGTAATTGTAGTTCTGTCGATCATATAAGCATAGTGTGGCTAATAATATGAGTTCGATTGATAATAACAAGAGTAATAAGTATAGTAATTGTCGTTCTATCGATCATATAAGCATAATATGGCTAATAATATGAGTTAGATTGATAATAATAAGAGTAGTGAGCATAGTAATTGTCGTTCTATCGATCATATTTGCATAATATGGTTAATAATATGAGTTAGATTGATAACAGTGAGTGTAATAAGTATAGTAATTGTCGTTCTATCGATCACATAAGCATAATATGGCTAATAATATGAGTTAGATTGATAATAATAAGAGTTGTGAGCATAGTGATTGTCGTTCTATCGATCATATAAGCATAATATGGCTAATAATATGAGTTAGATGGATAATAATAAGAGTAATAAGTATAGTAATTGTCGTTCTATCGATCATATCTGCATAATATGGTTAATAATATGAGTTAGATTGATAATAGTGAGTGTAATAAGTATAGTAATTGTCGTTCTATCGATCATATAAGCATAATACGGCTAATAATATGAGTTAGATTGATAATAATAAGAGTAGTGAGCATAGTAATTGTCGTTCTATCGATCATATTTGCATAATATGGTTAATAATATGAGTTAGATTGATAACAGTGAGTGTAATAAGTATAGTAATTGTCGTTCTGTCGATCAGCTATGCATAATATGGCTAATAATATGAGTTAGATTGATAATAATAAGACTAATACGTATAGTAGTTGTCGTTCTATCGATCATATAAGCATAGTATGGCTAATAATATGAGTTAGATTGATAATAGTGAGTGTAATAAGTATAGTAATTGTCGTTCTGCCGATCATATAAGCATAATATGGCTAACAATATGAATTAGATTGATAATAGTCAGTGTAATAAGTATAGTAATTGTCGTTCTGTCGATCATATAAGCATAATATGGCTAATAATACGAGTTAGATTGATAATAATAAGAGTAATGAGTATAGTAATTGTCGTTCTATCGATCATATAAGCATAATATGGCCAATAATATGAGTTAGATTGATAATAGTGAGTGCAATAAGTATAGTAATTGTCGTTCTGTCGATCATATAAGCATAATATGGCTAATAATATGAGTTAGATTGATAATAATAAGAGTAATGAGTATAGTAATTGTCGTTCTATCGATCATATAGGCATAATATGGCTGATAATATGAGTTAGATGGATAATAATAAGAGTAATAAGTATAGTAATTATCGTTCTATCGATCATATCTGCATAATATGGTTAATAATATGAGTTAGATTGATAATAGTGAGTGTAATAAGTATAGTAATTGTCGTTCAGTCGATCATATAAGCATAATATAGCTAATAATATGAGTTAGATTGATAATAATAAGAGTAGTGAGCATAGTAATTGTCGTTCTATCGATCATATTTGCATAATATGGTTAATAATATGAGTTAGATTGATAATAGTGAGTGCAATAAGTATAGTAATTGTCGTTCTGTCGATCATATAAGCATAGTGTGGCTAATAATATGAGTTAGATTGATAATAGTGAGTGTAATAAGTATAGTAATTGTCGTTCTGTCGATCATATAAGCATAGTGTGGCTAATAATATGAGTTCGATTGATAATAACAAGAGTAATAAGTATAGTAATTGTCGTTCTATCGATCATATAAGCATAATATGGCTAATAATATGAGTTAGATTGATAATAATAAGAGTAGTGAGCATAGTAATTGTCGTTCTATCGATCATATTTGCATAATATGGTTAATAATATGAGTTAGATTGATAACAGTGAGTGTAATAAGTATAGTAATTGTCGTTCTGTCGATCAGCTATGCATAATATGGCTAATAATATGAGTTAGATTGATAATAATAAGACTAATACGTATAGTAGTTGTCGTTGTATCGATCATATAAGCATAATATGGTTAATAATATGAGTTAGATTGATAATAGTGAGTGTAATAAGTATAGTAATTGTCGTTCTGTCGATCATATAAGCATAGTGTGGCTAATAATATGAGTTAGATTGATAATAGTGAGTGTAATAAGTATAGTAATTGTCGTTCTATCGATCATATAAGCAGAATATGGCTAATGATATGAGTTAGATTGATAATAGTAAGAGTAGTGAGGATAGTAATTGTCGTTCTTTCGATCATATAAGCATAATATGGCTAATAATATAGGTTAGATTGATAATGATAAGAGTAATAAGTATAGTAATTGTCGTCCTATCGACCATATCCACATTATATGGCCAATAATATGAGTCAGATTGATAATAATAAGGGTAATAAGCATAGTAATTGTAGTTCCAGCGATCATGTAAGCATAATATGGCTAATAATATGAGTTAGATTGATAATAATAAGAGTAATGAGTATAGTAATTGTCGTTCTATCGATCATATAAGCATAATATGGCTGATAATATGAGTTAGATGGATAATAATAAGAGTAATAAGTATAGTAATTGTCGTTCTATCGATCATATCTGCATAATATGGTTAATAATATGAGTTAGATTGATAATAGTGAGTGTAATAAGTATAGTAATTGTCGTTCTGTCGATCATATAAGCATAATATAGCTAATAATATGAGTTAGATTGATAATAATAAGAGTAATAAGTATAGTAATTGTCGTTATATCGATCATATAAGCATAATATGGCTAATAATATGAGTTAGATTGATAATAATAAGGGTAATGAGTATAGTAATTGTCGTTCTATCGATCATATAAGCATAATATGGCTAATAATATGAGTTAGTTTGATAACAATAAGAGTAATAAGTATAGTAATTATCGTTCTGTCGATCATATAAGCATAGTATGGCTAATAATATGAGATCGATTGATAATAATAAGAGTAATAAGTATAGTAATTGTCGTTCTATCGATCATATCTGCATAATATGGCTAATCATATGAGTTAGATTGGTAATAATAAGAGTAATGAGTATAGTAATTGACGTTCTATCGATCATATAATCATAATATGGCTGATAATATGAGTTAGATGGATAATAATAAGAGTAATAAGTATAGTAATTGTCGTTCTATCGATCATATCTGCATAATATGGTTAATAATATGAGTTAGATTGATAATAGTGAGTGTAATAAGTATAGTAATTGTCGTTCTATCGATCATATAAGCATAATATGGCTAATAATATGAGTTAGATTGATAATAATAAGAGTAGTGAGCATAGTAATTGTCGTTCTATCGATCATATTTGCATAATATGGTTAATAATATGAGTTAGATTGATAACAGTGAGTGTAATAAGTATAGTAATTGTCGTTCTGTCGATCAGCTATGCATAATATGGCTAATAATATGAGTTAGATTGATAATAATAAGAGTAATGAGTATAGTAATTGTCGTTCTATCGATCATATAGGCATAATATGGCTGATAATATGAGTTAGATGGATAATAATAAGAGTAATAAGTATAGTAATTATCGTTCTATCGATCATATCTGCATAATATGGTTAATAATATGAGTTAGATTGATAATAGTGAGTGTAATAAGTATAGTAATTGTCGTTCAGTCGATCATATAAGCATAACATAGCTAATAATATGAGTTAGATTGATAATAATAAGAGTAGTGAGCATAGTAATTGTCGTTCTATCGATCATATTTGCATAATATGGTTAATAATATGAGTTAGATTGATAACAGTGAGTGTAATAAGTATAGTAATTGTCGTTCTATCGATCATATAAGCATAATATGGCTAATAATATGAGTTCGATTGATAATAACAGGAGTAATAAGTATAGTAATTGTCGTTCTATCGATCATATAAGCATAATATGGCTAATAATATGAGTTAGATTGATAATAATAAGAGTATTGAGCATAGTAATTGTCGTTCTATCGATCATATTTGCATAATATGGTTAATAATATGAGTTAGATTGATAACAGTGAGTGTAATAAGTATAGTAATTGTCGTTCTGTCGATCATATAAGCATAATATGGCTAATAATATGAGTTAGATTGATAATAATAAGAGCAATAAGTATAGTAATTGTCGTTCTATCGATCATATAAGCATAATATGGCTGATAATATGAGTTAGATTGATAATAATAAGAGTAATAAGTATAGTAATTGTCGTCCTATCGATCATATAAGCATAATATGGCTGATAATATGAGTTAGATTGATAATAATAAGAGTAATGAGTATAGTAATTGTAGTTCAAGCGATCATATAAGCATAATATGGCTAATAATATGAGTTAGATTGATAATAATAAGAGTAAAAAGTATAGTAATTATCGTTCCACCGATCATATAAGCATAATATGGCTAATAATATGAGTTAGATTGATAATAGTGAGCGTAATAAGTATAGTAATTGTCGTTCTGTCGATCATATAAGCATAATATGGCTAATAATATGAGTTAGATTGATAATAATAAAAGTAATGAGTATAGTAATTGCCGTTCTATCGATCATATAAGCATAATATGGCCAATAATATGAGTTACATTGATAATAGTGGGTGTAATAAGTATAGTAATTGTCGTTCTGTCGATCATATAAGCATAATATGGCTAATAATATGAGTTAGATTGATAATAATAAGAGTAATTAGTATAGTAATTGTCGTTCTATCGATCATATAAGCATAATATGGCTGATAATATGAGTTAGATGGATAATAATAAGAGTAATAAGTATAATAATTGTCGTTCTATCGATCATATCTGCATAATATGGTTAATAATATGAGTTAGATTGATAATAGTGAGTGTAATAAGTATAGTAATTGTCGTTCTGTCGATCATATAAGCATAGTGTGGCTAATAATATGAGTTAGATTGATAATAGTGAGTGTAATAAGTATAGTAATTGTCGTTCTGTCGATCATATAAGCATAGTGTGGCTAATAATATGAGTTAGATTGATAATAGTGAGTGTAATAAGTATAGTAATTGTCGTTCTATCGATCATATAAGCAGAATATGGCTAATGATATGAGTTAGATTGATAATAGTAAGAGTAGTGAGGATAGTAATTGTCGTTCTTTCGATCATATAAGCATAATATGGCTAATAATATAGGTTAGATTGATAATGATAAGAGTAATAAGTATAGTAATTGTCGTCCTATCGACCATATCCACATTATATGGCCAATAATATGAGTTAGATTGATAATAATAAGGGTAATAAGTATAGTAATTGTAGTTCTAGCGATCATGTAAGCATAATATGGCTAATAATATGAGTTAGATTGATAATAATAAGAGTAATGAGTATAGTAATTGTCGTTCTATCGATCATATAAGCATAATATGGCTGATAATATGAGTTAGATGGATAATAATAAGAGTAATGAGTATAGTAATTGTCGTTCTATCGATCATATAAGCATAATATGGCTGATAATATGAGTTAGATGGATAATAATAAGAGTAATAAGTATAGTAATTGTCGTTCTATCGATCATATCTGCATAATATGGTTAATAATATGAGTTAGATTGATAATAGTGCGTGTAATAAGTATAGTAATTGTCGTTCTGTCGATCATATAAGCATAATATGGCTAATAATATGAGTTAGATTGATAATAATAAGAGTAATAAGTATAGTAATTGTCGTCCTATCGATCATATAAGCATAATATGGCTGATAATATGAGTTAGATTGATAATAATAAGAGTAATGAGTATAGTAATTGTAGTTCAAGCGATCATATAAGCATAATATGGCTAATAATATGAGTTAGATTGATAATAATAAGAGTAAAAAGTATAGTAATTATCGTTCCACCGATCATATAAGCATAATATGGCTAATAATATGAGTTAGATTGATAATAGTGAGCGTAATAAGTATAGTAATTGTCGTTCTGTCGATCATATAAGCATAGTATGGCTAATAATATGAGATCGATTGATAATAATAAGAGTAACAAGTATAGTAGTTGTCGTTCTGTCGATCATATAAGCATAGTGTGGCTAATAATATGAGTTAGATTGATAATAGTGAGTGTAATAAGTATAGTAATTGTCGTTCTGTCGATCATATAAGCATAGTGTGGCTAATAATATGAGTTCGATTGATAATAACAAGAGTAATAAGTATAGTAATTGTCGTTCTATCGATCATATAAGCATAATATGGCTAATAATACGAGTTAGATTGATAATAATAAGAGTAATGAGTATAGTAATTGTCGTTCTATCGATCATATAAGCATAATATGGCCAATAATATGAGTTAGATTGATAATAGTGAGTGTAATAAGTATAGTAGTTGTCGTTCTGTCGATCATATAAGCATAATATGGCTAATAATATGAGTTAGATTGATAATAATAAGAGTAATGAGTATAGTAATTGTCGTTCTATCGATCATATAGGCATAATATGGCTGATAATATGAGTTAGATGGATAATAATAAGAGTAATAAGTATAGTAATTATCGTTCTATCGATCATATCTGCATAATATGGTTAATAATATGAGTTAGATTGATAACAGTGAGTGTAATAAGTATAGTAATTGTCGTTCTGTCGATCATATAAGCATAATATGGCTAATAATATGAGTTAGATTGATAATAATAAGAGCAATAAGTATAGTAATTGTCGTTCTATCGATCACATAAGCATAATATGGCTAATAATATGAGTTAGATTGATAATAATAAGAGTTGTGAGCATAGTAATTGTCGTTCTATCGATCATATAAGCATAATATGGCTGATAATATGAGTTAGATGGATAATAATAAGAGTAATAAGTATAGTAATTGTCGTTCTATCGATCATATCTGCATAATATGGTTAATAATATGAGTTAGATTGATAATAGTGAGTGTAATAAGTATAGTAATTGTCGTTCTGTCGATCATATAAGCATAATATAGCTAATAATATGAGTTAGATTGATAATAATAAGAGTAATAAGTATAGTAATTGTCGTTATATCGATCATATAAGCATAATATGGCTAATAATATGAGTTAGATTGATAATAATAAGGGTAATGAGTATAGTAATTGTCGTTCTATCGATCATATAAGCATAATATGGCTAATAATATGAGTTAGTTTGATAACAATAAGAGTAATAAGTATAGTAATTATCGTTCTGTCGATCATATAAGCATAGTATGGCTAATAATATGAGATCGATTGATAATAATAAGAGTAGTGAGCATAGTAATTGTCGTTCTATCGATCATATTTGCATAATATGGTTAATAATATGAGTTAGATTGATAACAGTGAGTGTAATAAGTATAGTAATTGTCGTTCTGTCGATCATATAAGCATAATATGGCTAATAATGTGAGTTAGATTGATAATAATAAGAGCAATAAGTATAGTAATTGTCGTTCTATCGATCACATAAGCATAATATGGCTAATAATATGAGTTAGATTGATAATAATAAGAGTTGTGAGCATAGTGATTGTCGTTCTATCGATCATATAAGCATAATATGGCTAATAATATGAGTTAGATTGATAATAATAAGGGTAATGAGTATAGTAATTGTCGTTCTATCGATCATATAAGCATAATATGGCTAATAATATGAGTTAGTTTGATAACAATAAGAGTAATAAGTATAGTAATTATCGTTCTGCCGACCATATAAGCATAATATGGCTAATAATATGAGTTAGATTGATAATAATAAGAGTAATGAGTATAGTAATTGTCGTTCTATCGATCATATAAGCATAATATGGCTGATAATATGAGTTAGATGGATAATAATAAGAGTAATAAGTATAGTAATTGTCGTTCTATCGATCATATCTGCATAATATGGTTAATAATATGAGTTAGATTGATAATAGTGAGTGTAATAAGTATAGTAATTGTCGTTCTGTCGATCATATAAGCATAATATAGCTAATAATATGAGTTAGATTGATAATAATAAGAGTAATAAGTATAGTAATTGTCGTCCTATCGATCATATAAGCATAATATGGCTGATAATATGAGTTAGATTGATAATAATAAGAGTAATGAGTATAGTAATTGTAGTTCAAGCGATCATATAAGCATAATATGGCTAATAATATGAGTTAGATTGATAATAATAAGAGTAAAAAGTATAGTAATTATCGTTCCACCGATCATATAAGCATAATATGGCTAATAATATGAGTTAGATTGATAATAGTGAGCGTAATAAGTATAGTAATTGTCGTTCTGTCGATCATATAAGCATAATATGGCTAATAATATGAGTTAGATTGATAATAATAAGAGTAATGAGTATAGTAATTGTCGTTCTATCGATCATATAAGCATAATATGGCCAATAATATGAGTTACATTGATAATAGTGAGTGTAATAAGTATAGTAATTGTCGTTCTGTCGATCACATAAGCATAATATGGCTAATAATATGAGTTAGATTGATAATAATAAGAGTAATTAGTATAGTAATTGTCGTTCTATCGATCATATAAGCATAATATGGCTGATAATATGAGTTAGATGGATAATAATAAGAGTAATAAGTATAGTAATTGTCGTTCTATCGATCATATCTGCATAATATGGTTAATAATATGAGTTAGATTGATAATAGTGCGTGTAATAAGTATAGTAATTGTCGTTCTGTCGATCGTATAAGCATAATATGGCTAATAATATGAGTTAGATTGATAATAATAAGAGTAATAAGTATAGTAATTGTCGTCCTATCGATCATATAAGCATAATATGGCTGATAATATGAGTTAGATTGATAATAATAAGAGTAATGAGTATAGTAATTGTAGTTCAAGCGATCATATAAGCATAATATGGCTAATAATATGAGTTAGATTGATAATAATAAGAGTAAAAAGTATAGTAATTATCGTTCCACCGATCATATAAGCATAATATGGCTAATAATATGAGTTAGATTGATAATAGTGAGCGTAATAAGTATAGTAATTGTCGTTCTGTCGATCATATAAGCATAGTATGGCTAATAATATGAGATCGATTGATAATAATAAGAGTAATAAGTATAGTAGTTGTAGTTCTATCGATCATATAAGCGTAATATGGCTAATAATATGAGTTATATTGATAATAATAAGAGTAGTGAGCATAGTAATTGTCGTTCTATCGATCATATAAGCATGGTATGGCTAATAATATGATTGAGTTTGATAATAATAAGAGTAAAAAGTATAGTAATTGTCGTTCTATCGATCATATAAGCATAATATGGCTAATAATATGAGTTAGATTGATAATAATAAGAGTAATAAGTATAGTAATTGTCGTTCTATCGATCATATCCGCATAATATGGTTAATAATATGAGTTAGATTGATAACAGTGAGTGTAATAAGTATAGTAATTGTCGTTCTGTCGATCATATAAGCATAGTGTGGCTAATAATATGAGTTAGATTGATAATAGTGAGTGTAATAAGTATAGTAATTGTCGTTCTGTCGATCATATAAGCATAGTGTGGCTAATAATATGAGTTCGATTGATAATAACAAGAGTAATAAGTATAGTAATTGTCGTTCTATCGATCATATAAGCATAATATGGCTAATAATACGAGTTAGATTGATAATAATAAGAGTAATGAGTATAGTAATTGTGGTTCTATCGATCATATAAGCATAATATGGCCAATAATATGAGTTAGATTGATAATAGTGAGTGTAATAAGTATAGTAGTTGTCGTTCTGTCGATCATATAAGCATAATATGGCTAATAATATGAGTTAGATTGATAATAATAAGAGTAATGAGTATAGTAATTGTCGTTCTATCGATCATATAGGCATAATATGGCTGATAATATGAGTTAGATGGATAATAATAAGAGTAATAAGTATAGTAATTATCGTTCTATCGATCATATCTGCATAATATGGTTAATAATATGAGTTAGATTGATAACAGTGAGTGTAATAAGTATAGTAATTGTCGTTCTGTCGATCATATAAGCATAATATGGCTAATAATATGAGTTAGATTGATAATAATAAGAGCAATAAGTATAGTAATTGTCGTTCTATCGATCACATAAGCATAATATGGCTAATAATATGAGTTAGATTGATAATAATAAGAGTTGTGAGCATAGTAATTGTCGTTCTATCGATCATATAAGCATAATATGGCTGATAATATGAGATAGATGGATAATAATAAGAGTAATAAGTATAGTAATTGTCGTTCTATCGATCATATCTGCATAATATGGTTAATAATATGAGTTAGATTGATAATAGTGAGTGTAATAAGTATAGTAATTGTCGTTCTGTCGATCATATAAGCATAATATAGCTAATAATATGAGTTAGATTGATAATAATAAGAGTAATAAGTATAGTAATTGTCGTTATATCGATCATATAAGCATAATATGGCTAATAATATGAGTTAGATTGATAATAATAAGGGTAATGAGTATAGTAATTGTCGTTCTATCGATCATATAAGCATAATATGGCTAATAATATGAGTTAGTTTGATAACAATAAGAGTAATAAGTATAGTAATTATCGTTCTGTCGATCATATAAGCATAGTATGGCTAATAATATGAGATCGATTGATAATAATAAGAGTAGTGAGCATAGTAATTGTCGTTCTATCGATCATATTTGCATAATATGGTTAATAATATGAGTTAGATTGATAACAGTGAGTGTAATAAGTATAGTAATTGTCGTTCTGTCGATCAGCTATGCATAATATGGCTAATAATATGAGTTAGATTGATAATAGTGAGTGTAATAAGTATAGTAATTGTCGTTCAGTCGATCATATAAGCACAATATAGCTAATAATATGAGTTAGATTGATAATAATAAGAGTAGTGAGCATAGTAATTGTCGTTCTATCGATCATATTTGCATAATATGGTTAATAATATGAGTTAGATTGATAACAGTGAGTGTAATAAGTATAGTAATTGTCGTTCTATCGATCATATAAGCATAATATGGCTAATAATATGAGTTCGATTGATAATAACAAGAGTAATAAGTATAGTAATTGTCGTTCTATCGATCATATAAGCATAATATGGCTAATAATATGAGTTAGATTGATAATAGTGAGCGTAATAAGTATAGTAATTGTCGTTCTGTCGATCATATAAGCATAATATGGCTAATAATATGAGTTAGATTGATAATAATAAAAGTAATGAGTATAGTAATTGCCGTTCTATCGATCATATAAGCATAATATGGCCAATAATATGAGTTACATTGATAATAGTGGGTGTAATAAGTATAGTAATTGTC
>NW_027473887.1:86513-125359 GCF_050947335.1 Megachile rotundata
ACTTATTACTCTTATTATTATCAATCTAACTCATATTATTAGCCATATTATGCTTAAATGATCGATAGAACGACAATTACTACACTTATTACTCTTATTATTATCAATCTAACTCGTATTATTAGCCATATTATGCTTATATGATCGATAGAATGAGAATTACTATACTCACTACTCTTAGTATTATCACTCTAACTCATATTATTAGCCATATTATGCTTATATTATCGATAGAACGACAATTACAATACCTATTACTGTTATTATTATCAATCTAACTCATATTATTGGCCATATTATGGTTATATTATCGATAGAACTACAATTTCTATACTCATTACTCTTATTATTATCAATCTAACTCATATTATTAGCCATATTATGCTTATATGGTCGATAGAACGAGAATTACTATACTCACTACTCTTAGTATTATCATTCTAACTCATATTATTAGCCATATTATGCTTATGTTATCGATAGAACGACAATTACAATACCTATTACTGTTATTATTATCAATCTAACTCATATTATTGGCCATATTATGGTTATATTATCGATAGAACGACAATTACTATACTTATTACTGTTATTATTATCAATCTAACTCATATTATTAGCCATATTATGCTTAAATGATCGATAGAACTACAATTTCTATACTCATTACTCTTATTATTATCAATCTAACTCATATTATTAGCCATATTATGCTTATATGATCGATAGAACGAGAATTACTATACTCACTACTCTTAGTATTATCAATCTAACTCATATTATTAGCCATATTATGTTTATATGATCGATAGAACGACAATTACTAAACTTGTTACTCTTATTGTTATCAATCTAACTCATATTATTAGCCATATTATGCTTATATGGTCGATAGAACGAGAATTACTATACTCACTACTCATAGTATTATCAATCTAACTCATATTATTAGCCATATTATGCTTATATTATCGATAGAACGACAATTACAATACCTATTACTGTTATTATTATCAATCTAACTCATATTATTAGCCATATTATGCTTAAATGATCGATAGAACTACAATTACTATACTTATTACTCTTATTATTATCAATCTAACTCATATTATTAGCCATATTATGCTTATATGATCGATAGAACGACAAATACTATAATTATTACTCTTATTATTATCAATCTAACTCATATTATTAACCATATTATGCAGATATGATCGATAGAACTACAATTACTGTACTCATTACTCTTATTATTATCTATCTAAATCATATTATTAGCCATATTATGCTTAAATGATCGATAGAACGACAATTACTATACTTATTACTCTTATTATTATCAATCTAACTCGTATTATTAGCCATATTATGCTTATATGATCGATAGAACGACAAATACTATACTTATTACTCTTATTATTATCAATCTAACTCATATTATTAGCCATATTATGCTTATATGATCGATAGAACGACAATTACTATACTCACTACTCTTAGTATTATCAATCTAACTCATATTATTAGCCATATTATGCTTATATTATCGAGAGAACGACAATTACTATACTTATTACTGTTATTATTATCAATCTAACTCATATTATTGGTCATATTATGGTTATATTATCGATAGAACGACAATTACTATACTTATTACTGTTATCATTATCAATCTAACTCATATTATTAGCCATATTATGCTTAAATGGTCGATAGAACTTCAATTTCTATACTCATTACTCTTATTATTATCAATCTAACTCATATTATTAGCCATATTATGCTTATATGATCGATAGAACGAGAATTACTATACTCACTACTCTTATTATTATCAATCTAACTCATATTATTAACAATATTATGCAGATATGATCGATAGAACTACAATTACTATACTCATTACTCTTATTATTATCAATCTAACGCATATTATTAGCCATATTATGCTTATATGATCGATAGAACGAGAATTACTATACTCACTACTCTTAGTATTATCAATCTAACTCATATTATTAGCCATATTATGCTTATATGATCGATAGAACGACAATTACTAAACTTGTTACTCTTATTGTTGTCAATCTAACTCATATTATTAGCCATATTATGCTTATATGATCGATAGAACGAGAATTACTATACTCACTACTCTTAGTATTATCAATCTAACTCATATTATTAGCCATACTATGCTTATATTATCGACAGAACGACAATTACAATACCTATTACTGTTACTATTATCAATCTAACTCATATTATTAGCCATATTATGCTCAAATGATCGATAGAACGACAAATACTATACTTATTACTCTTATTATTATCAATCTAACTCATATTATTAACCATATTATGCAGATATGATCGATAGAACTACAATTACTATACTCATTACTCTTATTATTATCAATCTAACTCATATTATTAGCCATATTATGCTTAAATGATCGATAGAACGACCATTACTATACTCATTACTCTTATTATTATCAATCTAACGCATATTATTAGCCATATTATGCTTATATGATCGATAGAACGTCTATTACTATACTTATTACACTTATTATTATCAATGTAACTCATATTATTAGCCATATTGTGCTTATATGAGCGATAGAACGGCAATTAATATATTTATTACTCTCACTATTATCAATCTAACTCATATTATTAACCATATTATGCAGATATGATCGATAGAACGACAATTACTATACCCATTACTCTTATTATTATCAATCTAACTCATGCTATTAGCCATATTATGGTTATATGACCGATATAACGACAATTACTATACTTATTACTCTTATTATTATCAATCTAACTCGTATTATTAGCCATATTATGCTTATATGATCGATAGAATGAGAATTACTATACTTATTACTCTTATTATTATCAATCTAACTCGTATTATTAGCCATATTATGCTTATATGATCGATAGAATGAGAATTACTATACTCACTACTCTTAGTATTATCACTCTAACTCATATTATTAGCCTTATTATGCTTATATGATCGATAGAACGACAATTACAATACCTATTACTGTTATTATTATCAATCTAACTCATATTATTGGCCATATTATGGTTATATTATCGATAGAACTACAATTTCTATACTCATTACTGTTATTATTATCAATCTAACTCATATTATTAGCCATATTATGCTTAAATGATCGATAGAACTACAATTTCTATACTCATTACTCTTATTATTATCAATCTAACTCATATTATTAGCCATATTATGCTTATATGATCGATAGAACGAGAATTACTATACTCACTACTCTTAGTATTATCAATCTAACTCATATTATTAGCCATATTATGTTTATATGATCGATAGAACGACAATTACTAAACTTGTTACTCTTATTGTTATCAATCTAACTCATATTATTAGCCATATTATGCTTATATGGTCGATAGAACGAGAATTACTATACTCACTACTCATAGTATTATCAATCTAACTCATATTATTAGCCATATTATGCTTATATTATCGATAGAACGACAATTACAATACCTATTACTGTTATTATTATCAATCTAACTCATATTATTAGCCATATTATGCTTAAATGATCGATAGAACTACAATTACTATACTTATTACTCTTATTATTATCAATCTAACTCATATTATTAGCCATATTATGCTTATATGATCGATAGAACGACAAATACTATACTTATTACTCTTATTATTATCAATCTAACTCATATTATTAACCATATTATGCAGATATGATCGATAGAACTACAATTACTGTACTCATTACTCTTATTATTATCAATCTAACTCATATTATTAGCCATATTATGCTTAAATGATCGATAGAACGACAATTACTATACTTATTACTCTTATTATTATCAATCTAACTCGTATTATTAGCCATATTATGCTTATATGATCGATAGAACGACAAATACTATACTTATTACTCTTATTATTATCAATCTAACTCATATTATTAGCCATATTATGCTTATATGATCGATAGAACGACAATTACTATACTCACTACTCTTAGTATTATCAATCTAACTCATATTATTAGCCATATTATGCTTATATTATCGAGAGAACGACAATTACTATACTTATTACTGTTATTATTATCAATCTAACTCATATTATTGGTCATATTATGGTTATATTATCGATAGAACGACAATTACTATACTTATTACTGTTATCATTATCAATCTAACTCATATTATTAGCCATATTATGCTTAAATGGTCGATAGAACTTCAATTTCTATACTCATTACTCTTATTATTATCAATCTAACTCATATTATTAGCCATATTATGCTTATATGATCGATAGAACGAGAATTACTATACTCACTACTCTTATTATTATCAATCTAACTCATATTATTAACAATATTATGCAGATATGATCGATAGAACTACAATTACTATACTCATTACTCTTATTATTATCAATCTAACGCATATTATTAGACATATTATGCTTATATGATCGATAGAACGAGAATTACTATACTCACTACTCTTAGTATTATCAATCTAACTCATATTATTAGCCATATTATGCTTATATGATCGATAGAACGACAATTACTAAACTTGTTACTCTTATTGTTGTCAATCTAACTCATATTATTAGCCATATTATGCTTATATGATCGATAGAACGAGAATTACTATACTCACTACTCTTAGTATTATCAATCTAACTCATATTATTAGCCATATTATGCTTATATTATCGATAGAACGACAATTACAATACCTATTACTGTTATTATTATCAATCTAACTCATATTATTGGCCATATTATGGTTATATTATCGATAGAACTACAATTTCTATACTCATTACTCTTATTGTTATCAATCTAACTCATATTATTAGCCATATTATGCTTATATGGTCGATAGAACGAGAATTACTATACTCACTACTCTTAGTATTATCATTCTAACTCATATTATTAGCCATATTATGCTTATGTTATCGATAGAACGACAATTACAATACCTATTACTGTTATTATTATCAATCTAACTCATATTATTGGCCATATTATGGTTATATTATCGATAGAACGACAATTACTATACTTATTACTGTTATTATTATCAATCTAACTCATATTATTAGCCATATTATGCTTAAATGATCGATAGAACTACAATTTCTATACTCATTACTCTTATTATTATCAATCTAACTCATATTATTAGCCATATTATGCTTATATGATCGATAGAACGAGAATTACTATACTCACTACTCTTAGTATTATCAATCTAACTCATATTATTAGCCATATTATGTTTATATGATCGATAGAACGACAATTACTAAACTTGTTACTCTTATTGTTATCATCTAACTCATATTATTAGCCATATTATGCTTATATGGTCGATAGAACGAGAATTACTATACTCACTACTCATAGTATTATCAATCTAACTCATATTATTAGCCATATTATGCTTATATTATCGATAGAACGACAATTACAATACCTATTACTGTTATTATTATCAATCTAACTCATATTATTAGCCATATTATGCTTAAATGATCGATTAGAACTACAATTACTATACTTATTACTCTTATTATTATCAATCTAACTCATATTATTAGCCATATTATGCTTATATGATCGATAGAACGACAAATACTATACTTATTACTCTTATTATTATCAATCTAACTCATATTATTAACCATATTATGCAGATATGATCGATAGAACTACAATTACTGTACTCATTACTCTTATTATTATCAATCTAACTCATATTATTAGCCATATTATGCTTAAATGATCGATAGAACGACAATTACTATACTTATTACTCTTATTATTATCAATCTAACTCGTATTATTAGCCATATTATGCTTATATGATCGATAGAACGACAAATACTATACTTATTACTCTTATTATTATCAATCTAACTCATATTATTAGCCATATTATGCTTATATGATCGATAGAACGACAATTACTATACTCACTACTCTTAGTATTATCAATCTAACTCATATTATTAGCCATATTATGCTTATATTATCGAGAGACGACAATTACTATACTTATTACTGTTATTATTATCAATCTAACTCATATTATTGGTCATATTATGGTTATATTATCGATAGAACGACAATTACTATACTTATTACTGTTATCATTATCAATCTAACTCATATTATTAGCCATATTATGCTTAAATGGTCGATAGAACTTCAATTTCTATACTCATTACTCTTATTGTTATCATCTAACTCATATTATTAGCCATATTATGCTTATATGGTCGATAGAACGAGAATTACTAATACTCACTACTCTTAGTATTATCATTCTAACTCATATTATTAGCCATATTATGCTTATGTTATCGATAGAACGACAATTACAATACCTATTACTGTTATTATTATCAATCTAACTCATATTATTGGCCATATTATGGTTATATTATCGATAGAACGACAATTACTATACTTATTACTGTTATTATTATCAATCTAACTCATATTATTAGCCATATTATGCTTAAATGATCGATAGAACTACAATTTCTATACTCATTACTCTTATTATTATCAATCTAACTCATATTATTAGCCATATTATGCTTATATGATCGATAGAACGAGAATTACTATACTCACTACTCTTAGTATTATCAATCTAACTCATATTATTAGCCATATTATGTTTATATGATCGATAGAACGACAATTACTAAACTTGTTACTCTTATTGTTATCAATCTAACTCATATTATTAGCCATATTATGCTTATATGGTCGATAGAACGAGAATTACTATACTCACTACTCATAGTATTATCAATCTAACTCATATTATTAGCCATATTATGCTTATATTATCGATAGAACGACAATTACAATACCTATTACTGTTATTATTATCAATCTAACTCATATTATTAGCCATATTATGCTTAAATGATCGATAGAACTACAATTACTATACTTATTACTCTTATTATTATCAATCTAACTCATATTATTAGCCATATTATGCTTATATGATCGATAGAACGACAAATACTATACTTATTACTCTTATTATTATCAATCTAACTCATATTATTAACCATATTATGCAGATATGATCGATAGAACTACAATTACTGTACTCATTACTCTTATTATTATCAATCTAACTCATATTATTAGCCATATTATGCTTAATGATCGATAGAACGACAATTACTATACTTATTACTCTTATTATTATCAATCTAACTCGTATTATTAGCCATATTATGCTTATATGATCGATAGAACGACAAATACTATACTTATTACTCTTATTATTATCAATCTAACTCATATTATTAGCCATATTATGCTTATATGATCGATAGAACGACAATTACTATACTCACTACTCTTAGTATTATCAATCTAACTCATATTATTAGCCATATTATGCTTATATTATCGAGAGAACGACAATTACTATACTTATTACTGTTATTATTATCAATCTAACTCATATTATTGGTCATATTATGGTTATATTATCGATAGAACGACAATTACTATACTTATTACTGTTATCATTATCAATCTAACTCATATTATTAGCCATATTATGCTTAAATGGTCGATAGAACTTCAATTTCTATACTCATTACTCTTATTATTATCAATCTAACTCATATTATTAGCCATATTATGCTTATATGATCGATAGAACGAGAATTACTATACTCACTACTCTTATTATTATCAATCTAACTCATATTATTAACAATATTATGCAGATATGATCGATAGAACTACAATTACTATACTCATTACTCTTATTATTATCAATCTAACGCATATTATTAGACATATTATGCTTATATGATCGATAGAACGAGAATTACTATACTCACTACTCTTAGTATTATCAATCTAACTCATATTATTAGCCATATTATGCTTATATGATCGATAGAACGACAATTACTAAACTTGTTACTCTTATTGTTGTCAATCTAACTCATATTATTAGCCATATTATGCTTATATGATCGATAGAACGAGAATTACTATACTCACTACTCTTAGTATTATCAATCTAACTCATATTATTAGCCATATTATGCTTATATTATCGATAGAACGACAATTACAATACCTATTACTGTTATTATTATCAATCTAACTCATATTATTGGCCATATTATGGTTATATTATCGATAGAACTACAATTTCTATACTCATTACTCTTATTGTTATCAATCTAACTCATATTATTAGCCATATTATGCTTATATGGTCGATAGAACGAGAATTACTATACTCACTACTCTTAGTATTATCATTCTAACTCATATTATTAGCCATATTATGCTTATGTTATCGATAGAACGACAATTACAATACCTATTACTGTTATTATTATCAATCTAACTCATATTATTGGCCATATTATGGTTATATTATCGATAGAACGACAATTACTATACTTATTACTGTTATTATTATCAATCTAACTCATATTATTGGCCATATTATGGTTATATTATCGATAGAACTACAATTTCTATACTCATTACTCTTATTGTTATCAATCTAACTCATATTATTAGCCATATTATGCTTATATGGTCGATAGAACGAGAATTACTATACTCACTACTCTTAGTATTATCATTCTAACTCATATTATTAGCCATATTATGCTTATGTTATCGATAGAACGACAATTACAATACCTATTACTGTTATTATTATCAATCTAACTCATATTATTAGCCATATTATGCTCAAATGATCGATAGAACGACAAATACTATACTTATTACTCTTATTATTATCAATCTAACTCATATTATTAACCATATTATGCAGATATGATCGATAGAACTACAATTACTATACTCATTACTCTTATTATTATCAATCTAACTCATATTATTAGCCATATTATGCTTAAATGATCGATAGAACGACCATTACTATACTCATTACTCTTATTATTATCAATCTAACGCATATTATTAGCCATATTATGCTTATATGATCGATAGAACGTCTATTACTATACTTATTACACTTATTATTATCAATGTAACTCATATTATTAGCCATATTATGCTTATATGATCGATAGAACGACAAATACTATACTTATTTCTCTTATTATTATCAATCTAACTCATATTATTAGCCATATTATGCTTATATGATCGATAGAACGAGAATTACTATACTCACTACTCTTAGTATTATCAATCTAACTCATATTATTAGCCATATTATGCTTATATTATCGATATTACGACAATTACAATACCTATTACTGTTATTATTATCAATCTAACTCATATTATTAGCCATATTATGCTTAAATGATCGATAGAACTACAATTACTATACTTATTACTCTTATTATTATCAATCTAACTCATATTATTAGCCATATTATGCTTATATGATCGATAGAACGACAAATACTATACTTATTACTCTTATTATTATCAATCTAACTCATATTATTAACCATATTATGCAGATATGATCGATAGAACTACAATTACTATACTCATTACTCTTATTATTATCAATCTAACTCATATTATTAGCCATATTATGCTTAAATGATCGATAGAACGACAACTACTATACTTATTACTCTTATTATTATCAATATAACTCGTATTATTAGCCATATTATGCTTATATGATCGATAGAACGACAAATACTATACTTATTACTCTTATTATTATCAATCTAACTCATATTATTAACCACATTATGCAGATATGATCGATAGAACTACAATTACTATACTCATTACTCTTATTATTATCAATCTAACTCATATTATTAGCCATATTATGCTTAAATGATCGATAGAACGACCATTACTATACTCATTACTCTTATTATTATCAATCTAACTCATATTATTAGCCATATTGTGCTTATATGAGCGATAGAACGACAATTACTATACTTATTACACTTATTATTATCAATCTAACTAATATTATTAGCCATATTATGCTTATATGATGGATAGAACGACAATTACTATACTTATTACTCTTATTATTATCAATCTAACTCATATTATTGGCCATATTGTGCTTATATGAGCGATAGAACGGCAATTAATATATTTATTACACTCACTATTATCAATCTAACTCATATTATTAACCATATTATGCAGATATGATCGATAGAACGACAATTACTATACTCATTACTCTTATTATTATCAATCTAACTCATGCTATTAGCCATATTATGGTTATATGATCGATATAACGACAATTACTATACTTATTACTCTTATTATTATCAATCTAACTCGTATTATTAGCCATATTATGCTTATATGATCGATAGAATGAGAATTACTATACTTATTACTCTTATTATTATCAATCTAACTCGTATTATTAGCCATATTATGCTTATATGATCGATAGAATGTGAATTACTATACTCACTACTCTTAGTATTATCAATCTAACTCATATTATTAGCCATATTATGCTTATATTATCGAGAGAACGACAATTACTATACTTATTACTGTTATTATTATCAATCTAACTCATATTATTGGTCATATTATGGTTATATTATCGATAGAACGACAATTACTATACTTATTACTGTTATCATTATCAATCTAACTCATATTATTAGCCATATTATGCTTAAATGGTCGATAGAACTTCAATTTCTATACTCATTACTCTTATTATTATCAATCTAACTCATATTATTAGCCATATTATGCTTATATGATCGATAGAACGAGAATTACTATACTCACTACTCTTAGTATTATCAATCTAACTCATATTATTAGCCATATTATGCTTATATGATCGATAGAACGACAATTACTAAACTTGTTACTCTTATTGTTATCAATCTAACTCATATTATTAGCTATATTATGCTTATATGATCGATAGAACGAGAATTACTATACTCACTACTCTTAGTATTATCACTCTAACTCATATTATTAGCCTTATTATGCTTATATGATCGATAGAACGACAATTACTGTAGTTATTACTCTTATTATTATCAATCTAACTCGTATTATTAGCCATATTATGCTTATATGATCGATAGAACGACAAATACTATACTTATTTCTCTTATTATTATCAATCTAACTCATATTATTAGCCATATTATGCTTATATGATCGATAGAACGAGAATTACTATACTCACTACTCTTAGTATTATCAATCTAACTCATATTATTAGCCATATTATGCTTATATTATCGATATTACGACAATTACAATACCTATTACTGTTATTATTATCAATCTAACTCATATTATTAGCCATATTATGCTTAAATGATCGATAGAACTACAATTACTATACTTATTACTCTTATTATTATCAATCTAACTCATATTATTAGCCATATTATGCTTATATGATCGATAGAACGACAAATACTATACTTATTATTCTTATTATTATCAATCTAACTCATATTATTAACCATATTATGCAGATATGATCGATAGAACTACAATTACTATACTCATTACTCTTATTATTATCAATCTAACTCATATTATTAGCCATATTATGCTTAAATGATCGATAGAACGACAACTACTATACTTATTACTCTTATTATTATCAATCTAACTCGTATTATTAGCCATATTATGCTTATATGATCGATAGAACGACAAATACTATACTTATTACTCTTATTATTATCAATCTAACTCATATTATTAACCACATTATGCAGATATGATCGATAGA
Organism: Megachile rotundata; assembly: GCF_050947335.1. NCBI lineage: Eukaryota > Metazoa > Arthropoda > Insecta > Hymenoptera > Megachilidae > Megachile > Megachile rotundata. The sequence continues at coordinate 98,367 of NW_027473887.1, forward strand.
ACTACAATTACTATACTCATTACTCTTATTATTATCAATCTAACTCATATTATTAGCCATATTATGCTTAAATGATCGATAGAACGACCATTACTATACTCATTACTCTTATTATTATCAATCTAACTCATATTATTAGCCATATTGTGCTTATATGAGCGATAGAACGACAATTACTATACTTATTACACTTATTATTATCAATCTAACTAATATTATTAGCCATATTATGCTTATATGATGGATAGAACGACAATTACTATACTTATTACTCTTATTATTATCAATCTAACTCATATTATTGGCCATATTGTGCTTATATGAGCGATAGAACGGCAATTAATATATTTATTACACTCACTATTATCAATCTAACTCATATTATTAACCATAATATGCAGATATGATCGATAGAACGACAATTACTATACTCATTACTCTTATTATTATCAATCTAACTCATGCTATTAGCCATATTATGGTTATATGATCGATATAACGACAATTACTATACTTATTACTCTTATTATTATCAATCTAACTCGTATTATTAGCCATATTATGCTTATATGATCGATAGAACGACAAATACTATACTTATTACTCTTATTATTATCAATCTAACTCATATTATTAGCCATATTCTGCTTATATGATCGATAGAACGAGAATTACTGTACTCACTACTCTTAGTATTATCAATCTAACTCATATTATTAGCCATATTATGCTTATATTATCGATAGAACGACAATTACTATACTTATTACTCTTATTATTATCAATCTAACTCGTATTATTAGCCATATTATGCTTATATGATCGATAGAACGACAAATACTATACTTATTACTCTTATTATTATCAATCTAACTCATATTATTAGCCATATTATGCTTATATGATCGATAGAACGACAATTACTATACTCACTACTCTTAGTATTATCAATCTAACTCATATTATTAGCCATATTATGCTTATATTATCGATAGAACGACAAATACTATACTTATTACTCTTATTATTATCAATCTAACTCATATTATTAGCCATATTATGCTTATATGATCGATAGAACGACAATTACTATACTCACTACTCTTAGTATTATCAATCTAACTCATATTATTAGCCATATTATGCTTATATTATCGAGAGAACGACAATTACTATACTTATTACTGTTATTATTATCAATCTAACTCATATTATTGGTCATATTATGGTTATATTATCGATAGAACGACAATTACTATACTTATTACTGTTATCATTATCAATCTAACTCATATTATTAGCCATATTATGCTTAAATGGTCGATAGAACTTCAATTTCTATACTCATTACTCTTATTATTATCAATCTAACTCATATTATTAGCCATATTATGCTTATATGATCGATAGAACGAGAATTACTATACTCACTACTCTTAGTATTATCAATCTAACTCATATTATTAGCCATATTATGCTTATATGATCGATAGAACGACAATTACTAAACTTGTTACTCTTATTGTTATCAATCTAACTCATATTATTAGCCATATTATGCTTATATGATCGATAGAACGAGAATTACTATACTCACTACTCTTATTATTATCAATCTAACTCATATTATTAACAATATTATGCAGATATGATAGATAGAACTACAATTACTATACTCATTACTCTTATTATTATCAATCTAACTCATATTATTAGCCATATTATGCTTAAATGATCGATAGAACGACCATTACTATACTCATTACTCTTATTATTATCAATCTAACGCATATTATTAGCCATATTATGCTTATATGATCGATAGAACGAGAATTACTATACTCACTACTCTTAGTATTATCAATCTAACTCATATTATTAGCCATATTATGCTTATATGATCGATAGAACGGCAATTACTAAACTTGTTACTCTTATTGTTGTCAATCTAACTCATATTATTAGCCATATTATGCTTATATGATCGATAGAACGAGAATTACTATACTCACTACTCTTAGTATTATCAATCTAACTCATATTATTAGCCATACTATGCTTATATTATCGATAGAACGACAATTACAATACCTATTACTGTTATTATTATCAATCTAACTCATATTATTAGCCAATAATGCTCAAATGATCGATAGAACGACAAATACTATACTTATTACTCTTATTATTATCAATCTAACTCATATTATTAACCATATTATGCAGATATGATCGATAGAACTACAATTACTATACTCATTACTCTTATTATTATCAATCTAACTCATATTATTAGCCATATTATGCTTAAATGATCTATAGAACGACCATTACTATACTCATTACTCTTATTATTATCAATCTAACGCATATTATTAGCCATATTATGCTTATATGATCGATAGAACGTCTATTACTATACTTATTACACTTATTATTATCAATGTAACTCATATTATTAGCCATATTATGCTTATATGATCGATAGAACGACAATTACTATACTTATTACTCTTATTATTATCAATCTAACTCATATTATTAGCCATATTGTGCTTATATGAGCGATAGAACGACAATTACTATACTTATTACTCTTATTATTATCAATCTAACTCATATTATTAGCCATATTATGCTTAAATGATCGATAGAACGATAATTACTACACTTATTACTCTTATTATTATCAATCTAACTCGTATTATTAGCCATATTATGCTTATATGATCGATAGAATGAGAATTACTATACTCACTACTCTTAGTATTATCACTCTAACTCATATTATTAGCCTTATTATGCTTATATGATCGATAGAACGACAATTACTGTAGTTATTACTCTTATTATTATCAATCTAACTCATATTATTAGCCATATTATGCTTATATGATCGATAGAACGAGAACTACTATACTCACTACTCCTAGTATTATCAATCTAACTCATATTATTAGCCATATTATGCTTATATTATCGATAGAACGACAATTACTATACTTATTACTGTTATTATTATCAATGTAACTCATATTATTAGCCATATTATGCTTATATGATCGATAGAATGAGAATTACTATACTCACTACTCTTAGTATTATCACTCTAACTCATATTATTAGCCATATTATGCTTATATGATCGAGAGAACGACAATTACTATACTTATTACTCTTATTATTATCAATCTAACTCATATTATTAGCCGTATTATGCTTATATGATCGATAGAACGAGAATTACTATACTCACTACTCTTAGTATTATCAATCTAACTCATATTATTAGCCATATTATGGTTATATTATCGATAGAACGACAATTACTATACTTATTACTGTTATTATTATCAATCTAACTCATATTATTAGCCATATCATGCTTAAATGATCGATAGAATGAGAATTACTATACTCACTACTCTTAGTATTATCACTCTAACTCATATTATTAGCCATATTATGCTTATATGATCGAGAGAACGACAATTACTATACTTATTACTCTTATTATTATCAAACTAACTCATATTATTAGCCTTATTATGCTTATATGATCGATAGAACGACAATTACTGTAGTTATTACTCTTATTATTATCAATCTAACTCATATTATTAGCCATATTATGCTTATATGATCGATAGAACGAGAATTACTATACTCACTACTCTTAGTATTATCAATCTAACTCATATTATTAGCCATATTATGCTTATATTATCGATAGAACGACAATTACTATACTTATTACTGTTATTATTATCAATCTAACTCATATTATTAGCCATATTATGCTTATATGATCGATAGAACGAGAATTACTATACTCACTACTCTTAGTATTATCAATCTAACTCATACTATTAGCCATATTATGCTTATATGATCGATAGAACGACAATTACTATACTTATTACTCTTAGTATTATCAATCTAACTCATATTATTAGCCATATTATGCTTATATGATCGGTAGAACGACAATTACTATACTTATTACTCTTATTATTATCAATCTAACTCATATTATTAGCCATATTATGCTTATATGATCGATAGAACGACAAATACTATACTCATTACTCTTATTATTATCAATCTAACTCATATTATTAGCCATATTATGCTTATATGATCGATAGAATGAGAATTACTATACTCACTACTCTTAGTATTATCACTCTAACTCATATTATTAGCCTTATTATGATTATATGATCGATAGAACGACAATTACTGTAGTTATTACTCTTATTATTATCAATCTAACTCATATTATTAGCCATATTATGCATATATGATCGATAGAAAGAGAATTACTATACTCACTACTCTTAGTATTATCAATCTAACTCATATTATTAGCCATATTATGGTTATATTATCGATAGAACACAATTACTATACTTATTACTGTTATTATTATCAATCTAACTCATATTATTAGCCATATTATGCTTAAATGATCGATAGATCTACAATTACTATACTCATTACTCTTATTATTATCAATCTAACTCATATTATTAGCCATATTATGCTTATATGATCGATAGAACGAGAATTACTATGCTCACTACTCTTAGTATTATCAATCTAACTCATATTATTAGCCATATTATGCTTATATGATCGATAGAACGACAATTACTATACTTATTACTCTTATTGTTACCAATCTAACCCATATTATTAGCCATATTATGCTTATATGATCGATAGAACGAGAATTACTATACTCACTACTCTTAGTATTATCAATCTAACTCATATTATTAGCCATATTATGATTATATTATCGATAGAACGACCATTACTATACTTATTACTGTTATTATTATCAATCTAACTCATATTATTAGCCATATTATGCTTATATGATCCATAGAATGAGAATTACTATACTCACTACTCTTAGTTTTATCACTCTAACTCATATTATTAGCCATATTATGCTTATATGATCGAGAGAACGACAATTACTATACTTATTACTCTTATTATTATCAATCCAACTCATATTATTAGCCTTATTATGATTATATGATCGATAGAACGACAATTACTGTAGTTATTACTCTTATTATTATCAATCTAACTCATATTATTAGCCATATTATGCATATATGATCGATAGAAAGAGAATTACTATACTCACTACTCTTAGTATTATCAATCTAACTCATATTATTAGCCATATTATGCTTAAATGATCGATAGATCTACAATTACTATACTCATTACTCTTATTATTATCAATCTAACTCATATTATTAGCCATATTATGCTTATAAGATCGATAGAATGAGAATTACTATACTCTCTACTCTTAGTATTATCAATCTATCTCATATTGTTACCCATATTATGCTTATATGATCGATAGAACGACAATTACTATACTTATTACTCTTATTATTATCAATCTAACTCATATTATTAGCCATATTATGCTTATATGATCGATAGAACGAGAACTACTATACTCACTACTCTTAGTATTATCAATCTAACTCATATTATTAGCCATATTATGCTTATATTATCGATAGAACGACAATTACTATACTTATTACTGTTATTATTATCAATCTGACTCATATTATTACCCATATTATGCTTAAATGATCGATAGAACGACAATTACTATACTTATTACTGTTATTATTATCAATCTAACTCATATTATTAGCCATATTATGCTTAAATGATCGATAGATCTACAATTACTATACTCATTACTCTTATTATTATCAATCTAACTCATATTATTAGCCATATTATGCTTATATGATCGATAGAACGAGAATTACTATGCTCACTACTCTTAGTATTATCAATCTAACTCATATTATTAGCCATATTATGCTTATATGATCGATAGAACGACAATTACTATACTTATTACTCTTATTATTATCAATCTAACTTATATTATTAGCCATATTATGCTTATATGGTCGATAGAACGAGAACTACTATACTCACTACTCTTAGTATTATCAATCTAACTCATATTATTAGCCATATTATGCTTATATTATCGATAGAACGACAATTGCTATACTTATTACTGTTATTATTATCAATCTGACTCATATTATTACCCATATTATGCTTAAATGATCGACAGAACGACAATTACTATACTTATTACTGTTATTATTATCAATCTAACTCATATTATTAGCCATATTATGCTTAAATGATCGATAGATCTACAATTACTATACTCATTACTCTTATTATTATCAATCTAACTCATATTATTAGCCATATTATGCTTATATGATCGATAGAACGACAATTACTATACTTATTACTCTTATTATTATCAATCTAACTCATATTATTAGCCATATTATGCTTATATGATCGATAGAACGAGAACTACTATACTCACTACTCTTAGTATTATCAATCTAACTCATATTATTAGCCATATTATGCTTATATGATCGATAGAACGACAATTACTGTAGTTATTACTCTTATTATTATCAATCTAACTCATATTATTAGCCATATTATGCATATATGATCGATAGAAAGAGAATTACTATACTCACTACTCTTAGTATTATCAATCTAACTCATATTATTAGCCATATTATGCTTATATTATCGATAGAACGACAATTACTATACTTATTACTGTTATTATTATCAATCTGACTCATATTATTACCCATATTATGCTTAAATGATCGATAGAACGACAATTACTATACTTATTACTGTTATTATTATCAATCTAACTCATATTATTAGCCATATTATGCTTATATGATCGATAGAACGAGAATTACTATACTCTCTACTCTTAGTATTATCAATCTAACTCATATTATTACCCATATTATGCTTATATGATCGATAGAACGACAATTACTATACTTATTACTCTTATTATTATCAATCTAACTCATATTATTAGCCATATTATGCTTATATGATCGATAGAACGAGAATTACTATACTCACTACTCTTAGTATTATCAATCTCACTCATTATATTAGCCATATTATGGTTATATTATCGATAGAACGACAATTACTATACTTATTACTGTTATTATTATCAATCTAACTCATATTATTAGCCATATTATGCTTATATGTTCGATAGAACGAGAATTACTATACTCACTACTCTTAGTATTATCAATCTAACTCATATTATTAGCCTTATTATGCTTATATGATCGATAGAACGACAATTACTATACTTATTACTCTTATTATTATCAATCTAACTCATATTATTAGCCATATTATGCTTATAAGATCGATAGAATGAGAATTACTATACTCTCTACTCTTAGTATTATCAATCTATCTCATATTGTTACCCATATTATGCTTATATGATCGATAGAACGACAATTACTATACTTATTACTCTTATTATTATCAATCTAACTCATATTATTAGCCATATTATGCTTATATGATCGATAGAACGAGAACTACTATACTCACTACTCTTAGTATTATCAATCTAACTCATATTATTAGCCATATTATGCTTATATTATCGATAGAACGACAATTACTATACTTATTACTGTTATTATTATCAATCTGACTCATATTATTACCCATATTATGCTTAAATGATCGATAGAACGACAATTACTATACTTATTACTGTTATTATTATCAATCTAACTCATATTATTAGCCATATTATGCTTAAATGATCGATAGATCTACAATTACTATACTCATTACTCTTATTATTATCAATCTAACTCCTATTATTAGCCATATTATGCTTATATGATCGATAGAACGAGAATTACTATGCTCACTACTCTTAGTATTATCAATCTAACTCATATTATTAGCCATATTATGCTTATATGATCGATAGAACGACAATTACTATACTTATTACTCTTATTATTATCAATCTAACTCATATTATTAGCCATATTATGCTTATATGGTCGATAGAACGAGAACTACTATACTCACTAATCTTAGTATTATCAATCTAACTCATATTATTAGCCATATTATGCTTATATTATCGATAGAACGACAATTACTATACTTATTACTGTTATTATTATCAATCTGACTCATATTATTACCCATATTATGCTTAAATGATCGATAGAACGACAATTACTATACTTATTACTGTTATTATTATCAATCTAACTCATATTATTAGCCATATTATGCTTAAATGATCGATAGATCTACAATTACTATACTCATTACTCTTATTATTATCAATCTAACTCATATTATTAGCCATATTATGCTTATATGATCGATAGAACGACAATTACTATACTTATTACTCTTATTATTATCAATCTAACTCATATTATTAGCCATATTATGCTTATATGATCGATAGAACGAGAACTACTATACTCACTACTCTTAGTATTATCAATCTAACTCATATTATTAGCCATATTATGCTTATATGATCGATAGAACGACAATTACTGTAGTTATTACTCTTATTATTATCAATCTAACTCATATTATTAGCCATATTATGCATATATGATCGATAGAAAGAGAATTACTATACTCACTACTCTTAGTATTATCAATCTAACTCATATTATTAGCCATATTATGGTTATATTATCGATAGAACACAATTACTATACTTATTAATGTTATTATTATCAATCTAACTCATATTATTAGCCATATTATGCTTAAATGATCGATAGATCTGCAATTACTATACTCATTACTCTTATTATTATCAATCTAACTCATATTATTAGCCATATTATGCTTAAATGATCGATAGATCTACAATTACTATACTCATTACTCTTAGTATTATCAATCTCACTCATTATATTAGCCATATTATGGTTATATTATCGATAGAACGACAATTACTATACTTATTACTGTTATTATTATCAATCTAACTCATATTATTAGCCATATTATGCTTATATGTTCGATAGAACGAGAATTACTATACTCACTACTCTTAGTATTATCAATCTAACTCATATTATTAGCCTTATTATGCTTATATGATCGATAGAACGACAATTACTATACTTATTACTGTTATTAGTATCAATCTGACTCATATTATTACCCATATTATGCTTAAATGATGGATAGAACGACAATTACTATACTTATTACTCTTATTATTATCAATCTAACTCATATTATTAGCCATATTATGCTTATATGATCGATAGAACGACAAATACTATACTTATTACTCGTATTATTATCAATCTAACTCATATTATTAGCCATATTATGCTTATATGATCGATAGAACGGGAATTACTATACTCACTACTCTTAGTATTATCAATCTAACTCATATTATTAGCCATATTATGCTTATATGATCGATAGAACGAGAATTACTATACTCACTACTCTTATTATTATCAATCTAACTCATATTAATAGCCATATTATGCTTATATGATCGACAGAACGACAATTACTATACTTATTACTGTTATTAGTATCAATCTGACTCATATTATTACCCATATTATGCTTAAATGATGGATAGGACGACAATTACTATACTTATTACTCTTATTATTATCAATCTAACTCATATTATTAGCCATATTATGCTTATATGATTGATAGAACGACAAATACTATACTTATTACTCTTATTATTATCAATCTAACTCATATTATTTGCCATATTATGCTTATATGATCGATAGAACGAGAATTACTATACTCACTACTCTTATTATTATCAATCTAACTCATATTAATAGCCATATTATGCTTATATGATCGACAGAACGACAATTACTATACTTATTACTGTTATTAGTATCAATCTGACTCATATTATTACCCATATTATGCTTAAATGATGGATAGAACGACAATTACTATACTTATTACTCTTATTATTATCAATCTAACTCATATTATTAGCCATATTATGCTTATATGTTCGATAGAACGAGAATTACTATACTCACTACTCTTAGTATTATCAATCTAACTCATATTATTAGCCTTATTATGCGTATATGATCGATAGAACGACAATTACTATACTTATTACTCTTATTATTATCAATCTAACTCATATTATTAGCCATATTATGCTTATATGATCGATAGAACGAGTACTACTATATGCGCTACTCTTAGTATTATCAATCTAACTCATATTATTAGCCATATTATGCTTATATTATCGATAGAACGACAATTACTATACTTATTACTGTTATTATTATCAATCTGACTCATATTATTACCCATATTATGCTTAAATGATCGATAGAACGACAATTACTATACTTATTACTCTTATTATTATCAATCTAACTCTTATTATTAGCCATATTATGCTTATATGATCGATAGAACGAGAATTACTATACTCACTACTCTTAGTATTATCAATCTAACTCATATTAATAGCCATATTATGCTTATATGATCGACAGAACGACAATTACTATACTTATTACTGTTATTAGTATCAATCTGACTCATATTATTACCCATATTGTGCTTAAATGATGGATAGAACGACAATTACTATACTTATTACTCTTATTATTATCAATCTAACTCATATTATTAGCCATATTATGCTTATATGATCGATAGAACTACAATTACTATACTTATTACTCTTATTATTATCAATCTAACTCATATTATTAGCCATATTATGATTATATGATCGATAGAACGACAAATACTTTACTTATTACTCTTATTATTTTCAATCTAACCCATATTATTAGCCATATTATGCTTATATGATCGATAGAACGAGAATTACTATACTCACTACTCTTAGTATTATCAATCTAACTCATATTAATAGCCATATTATGCTTATATGATCGACAGAACGACAATTACTATACTTATTACTGTTATTAGTATCAATCTGACTCATATTATTACCCATATTGTGCTTAAATGATGGATAGAACGACAATTACTATACTTATTACTCTTATTATTATCAATCTAACTCATATTATTAGCCATATTATGCTTATATGATCGATAGAACTACAATTACTATACTTATTACTCTTATTATTATCAATCTAACTCATATTATTAGCCATATTATGATTATATGATCGATAGAACGACAAATACTTTACTTATTACTCTTATTATTTTCAATCTAACCCATATTATTAGCCATATTATGCTTATATGATCGATAGAACGAGAATTACTATACTCACTACTCTTAGTATTATCAATCTAACTCATATTATTAGCCATATTATGCTTATATGATCGATAGAACGAGAATTACTATACTCACTACTCTTAGTATTATCAATCTAACTCATATTATTAGCCATATTATGATTATATTATCGATAGAACGACAATTACTATACTTATTACTGTTATTATTATCAATCTAACTCATATTATTAGCCATATTATGCTTATATGATCGATAGAACGACAATTACTATACTCACTACTCTTAGTATTATCATTCTAACTCATATTATTAGCCTTATTATGCTTATATGATCGATAGAACGACAATTACTATACTTATTACTCTTATTACTATCAATCTAACTCATATTATTAGCCATATTATACTTATATGATCGATAGAACGAGAATTACTATACTCACTACTCTTATTATTATCAATCTAACTCATATTATTAGCCATATTATGCTTATATGATCGATAGAACGACAATTACTATACTTATTACTCTTATTATTATGAATCTAACTCATATTATTAACCATATTATGCCGATATGATCGATAGAACTACAATTACTATACTCATTACTCGTATTATTATCAATCTAACTCATATTATTAGCCATATTATGCTTATATGATCGATAGAACGAGAATTACTATACTCACTACTCTTAGTATTATCAATCTAACTCATATTATTAGCCATATTATGCTTATATGATCGATAGAACGAGAATTACTATACTCACTACTCTTATTACTATCAATCTAACTCATATTAATAGCCATATTATGCTTATATGATCGACAGAACGACAATTACTATACTTATTACTGTTATTAGTATCAATCTGACTCATATTATTACCCATATTATGCTTAAATGATGGATAGAACGACAATTACTATACTTATTACTCTTATTATTATCAATCTAACTCATATTATTAGCCATATTATGCTTATATGATCGATAGAACGACAAATACTATACTTATTACTCTTATTATTATCAATCTAACTCATATTATTTGCCATATTATGCTTATATGATCGATAGAACGAGAATTACTATACTCACTACTCTTAGTATTATCAATCTAACTCATATTATTAGCCATATTATGATTATATTATCGATAGAACGACAATTACTATACTTATTACTGTTATTATTATCAATCTAACTCATATTATTAGCCATATTATGCTTATATTATCGATAGAACGACAATTACTATACTTATTACTGTTATTATTATCAATCTGACTCATATTATTACCCATATTATGCTTAAATGATCGATAGAACTACAATTACTATACTTATTACTCTTATTATTATCAATCTAACTCATATTATTAGCCATATTATGATTATATGATCGATAGAACGACAAATACTATACTTATTACTCTTATTATTATCAATCTAACCCATATTATTAGCCATATTATGCTTATATGATCGATAGAACGAGAATTACTATACTCACTACTCTTAGTATTATCAATCTAACTCATATTAGTAGCCATATTATGATTATATTATCGATAGAACGACAATTACTATACTTATTACTGTTATTATTATCAATCTAACTCATATTATTAGCCATATTATGCTTATATGATCGATAGAACGACAATTACTATACTCACTACTCTTAGTATTATCACTCTAACTCATTTTATTAGCCATATTATGCTTATATTATCGATAGGACGACAATTACTATACTTATTACTGTTATTATTATCAATCTGACTCATATTATTACCCATATTATGCTTAAATTATCGATAGAACGACAATTACTATACTTATTACTGTTATTATTATCAATCTAATTCATATTATTAGCCATATTATGCTTAAATGATCGATAGATCTACAATTACTATACTCATTACTCTTATTATTATCAATCTAACTCATATTATTAGCCATATTATGCTTATATGATCGATAGAACGAGAATTACTATGCTCACTACTCTTAGTATTATCAATCTAACTCATATTATTAGCCATATTATGCTTATATGATCGATAGAACGACAATTACTATACTTATTACTCTTATTATTATCAATCTAACTCATATTATTAGCCATATTATGCTTATATGATCGATGGAACGAGAACTACTATACTCACTACTCTTAGTATTATCAATCTAACTCATATTATTAGCCATATTATGCTTATATTATCGATAGAACGACAATTACTATACTTATTACTGTTATTATTATCAATCTGACTCATATTATTACCCATATTATGCTTAAATGATCGATAGAACTACAATTACTATACTTATTACTCTTATTATTATCAATCTAACTCATATTATTAGCCATATTATGATTATATGATCGATAGAACGACAAATACTATACCTATTACTCTTATTATTATCAATCTAACCCATATTATTAGCCATATTATGCTTATATGATCGATAGAACGAGAATTACTATACTCACTACTCTTAGTATTATCAATCTAACTCATATTATTAGCCATATTATGATTATATTATCGATAGAACGACAATTACTATACTTATTACTGTTATTATTATCAATCTAACTCATATTATTAGCCATATTATGCTTATATGATCGATAGAACGACAATTACTATACTCACTACTCTTAGTATTATCATTCTAACTCATATTATTAGCCTTATTATGCTTATATGATCGATAGAACGACAATTACTATACTTATTACTCTTATTACTATCAATCTAACTCATATTATTAGCCATATTATACTTATATGATCGATAGAACGAGAATTACTATACTCACTACTCTTAGTATTATCAATCTAACTCATATTATTAGCCATATTATGGTTATATTATCGATAGAACGACAATTACTATACTTATTACTGTTATTATTATCAATCTAACTCATATTATTAGCCATATTATGCTTAAATGATCGATAGAATGAGAATTACTATACTCACTACTCTTAGTTTTATCACTCTAACTCATATTATTAGCCATATTATGCTTATATGATCGAGAGAACGACAATTACTATACTTATTACTCTTATTATTATCAATCTAACTCATATTATTAGCCTTATTATGATTATATGATCGATAGAACGACAATTACTGTAGTTATTACTCTTATTATTATCAATCTAACTCATATTGTTAGCCATATTATGCATATATGATCGATAGAAAGAGAATTACTATACTCACTACTCTTAGTATTATCAATCTAACTAATATTATTAGTCATATTATGCTTATATGATCGATAGAACGAGAATTACTATACTCACTACTCTTAGTATTATCAATCTCACTCATTATATTAGCCATATTATGGTTATATTATCGATAGAACGACAATTACTATACTTATTACTGTTATTATTATCAATCTAACTCATATTATTAGCCATATTATGCTTAAATGATCGATAGAATGAGAATTACTATACTCACTACTCTTAGTTTTATCACTCTAACTCATATTATTAGCCATATTATGCTTATATGATCGAGAGAACGACAATTACTATACTTATTACTCTTATTATTATCAATCTAACTCATATTATTAGCCTTATTATGATTATATGATCGATAGAACTACAATTACTATACTCATTACTCTTATTATTATCAATCTAACTCATATTATTAGCCATATTATGCTTATATGATCGATAGAATGAGAATTACTATACTCACTACTCTTAGTATTATCACTCTAACTCATATTATTAGCCTTATTATGCTTATATGATCGATAGAACGACACTTACGGTAGTTATTACTCTTATTACTATCAATCTAACTCATATTATTAGCCATATTATGCTTATATGATCGATAGAACGAGAATTACTATACTCACTACTCTTAGTATTATCATTCTCACTCATTATATTAGCCATATTATGGTTATATTATCGATAGAACGACAATTACTATACTTATTACTGTTATTATTATCAATCTAACTCATATTATTAGCCATATTATGCTTATATGTTCGATAGAACGAGAATTACTATACTCACTACTCTTAGTATTATCAATCTAACTCATATTATTAGCCTTATTATGCTTATATGATCGATAGAACGACAATTACTATACTTATTACTCTTATTATTATCAATCTAACTCATATTATTAGCCATATTATGCTTAAATGATCGATAGATCTACAATTGCTATACTCATTACTCTTATTATTATCAATCTAACTTGTATTATTAGCCATATTATGCTTACATGATCGATAGAACGACAAATACTATACTTATTACTCTTATTATTATCAATCTAACTCATATTATTAGCCATATTATGCTTATATGATCGATAGAACGACAATTACTATCCTCACTACTCTTAGTATTATCAATCTAACTCATATTATTAGCCATATTATGCTTATATTATCGATAGAACGACAATTACTATACTTATTACTGTTATTATTATCAATGTAACTCATATTATTAGCCATATTATGCTTATATGATCGATAGAATGAGAATTACTATACTCACTACTCTTAGTATTATCACTCTAACTCATATTATTAGGCATATTATGCTTATATGATCGATAGAACGACAAATACTATACTCATTACTCTTATTATTATCAATCTAACTCATATTATTAGCCATATTATGCTTATATGATCGATAGAATGAGAATTACTATACTCACTACTCTTAGTATTATCACTCTAACTCATATTATTAGCCTTATTATGATTATATGATCGATAGAACGACATTTACTGTAGTTATTACTCTTATTATTATCAATCTAACTCATATTATTAGCCATATTATGCATATATGATCGATAGAAAGAGAATTACTATACTCACTACTCTTAGTATTATCAATCTAACTCATATTATTAGCCATATTATGGTTATATTATCGATAGAACACAATTACTATACTTATTACTCTTATTATTATCAATCTAACTCATATTATTAGCCATATTATGCTTATATGATCGATAGAACGAGAACTACTATACTCACTACTCTTAGTATTATCAATCTAACTCATATTATTAGCCATATTATGCTTATATTATCGATAGAACGACAATTACTATACTTATTACTGTCATTATTATCAATCTGACTCATATTATTACCCATATTATGCTTAAATGATCGATAGAACGACAATTACTATACTTATTACTGTTATTATTATCAATCTAACTCATATTATTAGCCATATTATGATTATATGATCGATAGAACGACAAATACTATACTTATTACTCTTATTATTACCAATCTAACCCATATTATTAGCCATATTATGCTTATATGATCGATAGAACGAGAATTACTATACTCACTACACTTAGTATTATCAATCTAACTCATATTATTAGCCATATTATGATTATATTATCGATAGAACGAGAATTACTATGCTCACTACTCTTAGTATTATCAATCTAACTCATATTATTAGCCATATTATGCTTATATGATCGATAGAACGACAATTACTATACTTATTACTCTTATTATTATCAATCTAACTCATATTATTAGCCATATTATGCTTATATGATCGATAGAACGAGAACTACTATACTCACTACTCTTAGTATTATCAATCTAACTCATATTATTAGCCATATTATGCTTATATTATCGATAGAACGACAATTACTATACTTATTACTGTTATTATTATCAATCTAACTCATATTATTAGCCATATTATGCTTATATGATCGATAGAACGAGAATTACTATACTCACTACTCTTAGTATTATCAATCTAACTCATATTATTAGCCATATTATGCTTAAATGATCGATAGAATGAGAATTACTATACTCAGTACTCTTAGTATTATCACTCTAACTCATATTATTAGCCATATTATGCTTATATGATCGAGAGAACGACAATTACTATACTTATTACTCTTATTATTATCAAACTAACTCATATTATTAGCCTTATTATGCTTATATTATCGATAGAACACAATTACTATACTTATTGCTGTTATTATTATCAATCTAACTCATATTATTAGCCATATTATGCTTAAATGATCGATAGATCTACAATTGCTATACTCATTACTCTTATTATTATCAATCTAACTCGTATTATTAGCCATATTATGCTTACATGATCGATAGAACGACAAATACTATACTTATTACTCTTATTATTATCAATCTAACTCATATTATTAGCCATATTATGCTTATATTATCGATAGAACGACAATTACTATACTTATTACTGTTATTATTATCAATGTAACTCATATTATTAGCCATATTATGCTTATATGATCGATAGAATGAGAATTACTATACTCACTACTCTTAGTATTATCACTCTAACTCATATTATTAGCCATATTATGCTTATATGATCGATAGAACGACAAATACTATACTCATTACTCTTATTATTATCAATCTAACTCATATTATTAGCCATATTATGCTTATATGATCGATAGAATGAGAATTACTATACTCACTACTCTTAGTATTATCACTCTAACTCATATTATTAGCCTTATTATGATTATATAATCGATAGAACGACAATTACTGTAGTTATTACTCTTATTATTATCAATCTAACTCATATTATTAGCCATATTATGCATATATGATCGATAGAAAGAGAATTACTATACTCACTACTCTTAGTATTATCAATCTAACTCATATTATTAGCCATATTATGGTTATATTATCGATAGAACACAATTACTATACTTATTACTGTTATTATTATCAATCTAACTCATATTATTAGCCATATTATGCTTAAATGATCGATAGATCTACAATTACTATACTCATTACTCTTATTATTATCAATCTAACTCATATTATTTGCCATATTATGCTTATATGATCGATAGAACGAGAATTACTATACTCTCTACTCTTAGTATTATCAATCTAACTCATATTATTACCCATATTATGCTTATATGATCGATAGAACGACAATTACTATACTTATTACTCTTATTATTATCAATCTAACTCATATTATTAGCCATATTATGCTTATATGATCGATAGAACGAGAACTACTATACTCACTACTCTTAGTATTATCAATCTAACTCATATTATTAGCCATATTATGCTTATATTATCCATAGAACGACAATTACTATACTTATTACTGTCATTATTATCAATCTGACTCATATTATTACCCATATTATGCTTAAATGATCGATAGAACGACAATTACTATACTTATTACTGTTATTATTATCAATCTAATTCATATTATTAGCCATATTATGCTTAAATGATCGATAGATCTACAATTACTATACTCATTACTCTTATTATTATCAATCTAACTCATATTATTAGCCATATTATGCTTATATGATCGATAGAACGAGAATTACTATGCTCACTACTCTTAGTATTATCAATCTAACTCATATTATTAGCCATATTATGCTTATATGATCGATAGAACGACAATTACTATACTTATTACTCTTATTATTATCAATCTAACTCATATTATTAGCCATATTATGCTTATATGATCGATAGAACGAGAACTACTATACTCACTACTCTTAGTATTATCAATCTAACTCATATTATTAGCCATATTATGCTTATATTATCGATAGAACGACAATTACTATACTTATTACTGTTATTATTATCAATCTGACTCATATTATTACCCATATTATGCTTAAATGATCGATAGAACGACAATTACTATACTTATTACTGTTATTATTATCAATCTAACTCATATTATTAGCCATATTATGATTATATGATCGATAGAACGACAAATACTATACTTATTACTCTTATTATTACCAATCTAACCCATATTATTAGCCATATTATGCTTATATGATCGATAGAACGAGAATTACTATACTCACTACACTTAGTATTATCAATCTAACTCATATTATTAGCCATATTATGATTATATTATCGATAGAACGACAATTACTATACTTATTACTGTTATTATTATCAATCTAACTCATATTATTAGCCATATTATGCTTATATGATCGATAGAACGACAATTACTATACTCACTACTCTTAGTATTATCACTCTAACTCATATTATTAGCCTTATTATGCTTATATGATCGATAGAACGACAATTAATATACTTATTACTCTTATTACTATCAATCTAACTCATATTATTAGCCATATTATACTTATATGATCGATAGAACGAGAATTACTATACTCACTACTCTTAGTATTATCAATCTAACTCATATTATTAGCCATATTATGCTTATATGATCGATAGAACGACAATTACTATACTTATTACTCTTATTATTATCAATCTAACTCATATTATTAGCCATATTATGCTTATATGATCGATAGAACGAGAACTACTATACTCACTACTCCTAGTATTATCAATCTAACTCATATTATTAGCCATATTATGCTTATATTATCGATAGAACGACAATTACTATACTTATTACTGTTATTATTATCAATGTAACTCATATTATTAGCCATATTATGCTTATATGATCGATAGAATGAGAATTACTATACTCACTACTCTTACTATTATCACTCTAACTCATATTATTAGCCATATTATGCTTATATGATCGAGAGAACGACAATTACTATACTTATTACTCTTATTATTATCAATCTAACTCATATTATTAGCCGTATTATGCTTATATGATCGATAGAACGAGAATTACTATGCTCACTACTCTTAGTATTATCAATCTAACTCATATTATTAGCCATATTATGCTTATATGATCGATAGAACGACAATTACTATACTTATTACTCTTATTATTATCAATCTAACTCATATTATTAGCCATATTATGCTTATATGATCGATAGAACGAGAACTACTATACTCACTACTCTTAGTATTATCAATCTAACTCATATTATTAGCCATATTATGCTTATATTATCGATAGAACGACAATTACTATACTTATTACTGTTATTATTATCAATCTGACTCATATTATTACCCATATTATGCTTAAATGATCGATAGAACGACAATTACTATACTTATTACTGTTATTATTATCAATCTAACTCATATTATTAGCCATATTATGATTATATGATCGATAGAACGACAAATACTATACTTATTACTCTTATTATTACCAATCTAACCCATATTATTAGCCATATTATGCTTATATGATCGATAGAACGAGAATTACTATACTCACTACACTTAGTATTATCAATCTAACTCATATTATTAGCCATATTATGATTATATTATCGATAGAACGACAATTACTATACTTATTACTGTTATTATTATCAATCTAACTCATATTATTAGCCATATTATGCTTATATGATCGATAGAACGACAATTACTATACTCACTACTCTTAGTATTATCACTCTAACTCATATTATTAGCCTTATTATGCTTATATGATCGATAGAACGACAATTAATATACTTATTACTCTTATTACTATCAATCTAACTCATATTATTAGCCATATTATACTTATATGATCGATAGAACGAGAATTACTATACTCACTACTCTTAGTATTATCAATCTAACTCATATTATTAGCCATATTATGCTTATATGATCGATAGAACGACAATTACTATACTTATTACTCTTATTATTATCAATCTAACTCATATTATTAGCCATATTATGCTTATATGATCGATAGAACGAGAACTACTATACTCATTACTCTTATTATTATCAATCTAACTCATATTATTAGCCATATTATGCTTATATGATCGATAGAACGACAATTACTATACTTATTACTCTTATTATTACCAATCTAACTCATATTATTAGCCATATTATGCTTATATGATCGATAGAACGAGAACTACTATACTCACTACTCTTAGTATTATCAATCTAACTCATATTATTAGTCATATTATGCTTATATTATCGATAGAACGACAATTACTATACTTATTACTGTCATTATTATCAATCTGACTCATATTATTACCCATATTATGCTTAAATGATCGATAGAACGACAATTACTATACTTATTACTGTTATTATTATCAATCTAATTCATATTATTAGCCATATTATGCTTAAATGATCGATAGATCTACAATTACTATACTCATTACTCTTATTATTATCAATCTAACTCATATTATTAGCCATATTATGCTTATATGATCGATAGAACGAGAATTACTATGCTCACTACTCTTAGTATTATCAATCTAACTCATATTATTAGCCATATTATGCTTATATGATCGATAGAACGACAATTACTATACTTATTACTCTTATTATTATCAATCTAACTCATATTATTAGCCATATTATGCTTATATGATCGATAGAACGAGAACTACTATACTCACTACTCTTAGTATTATCAATCTAACTCATATTATTAGCCATATTATGCTTATATTATCGATAGAACGACAATTACTATACTTATTACTGTTATTATTATCAATCTGACTCATATTATTACCCATATTATGCTTAAATGATCGATAGAACGACAATTACTATACTTATTACTGTTATTATTATCAATCTAACTCATATTATTAGCCATATTATGATTATATGATCGATAGAACGACAAATACTATACTTATTACTCTTATTATTACCAATCTAACCCATATTATTAGCCATATTATGCTTATATGATCGATAGAACGAGAATTACTATACTCACTACACTTAGTATTATCAATCTAACTCATATTATTAGCCATATTATGATTATATTATCGATAGAACGACAATTACTATACTTATTACTGTTATTATTATCAATCTAACTCATATTATTAGCCATATTATGCTTATATGATCGATAGAACGACAATTACTATACTCACTACTCTTAGTATTATCACTCTAACTCATATTATTAGCCTTATTATGCTTATATGATCGATAGAACGACAATTAATATACTTATTACTCTTATTACTATCAATCTAACTCATATTATTAGCCATATTATACTTATATGATCGATAGAACGAGAATTACTATACTCACTACTCTTAGTATTATCAATCTAACTCATATTATTAGCCATATTATGCTTATATGATCGATAGAACGACAATTACTATACTTATTACTCTTATTATTATCAATCTAACTCATATTATTAGCCATATTATGCTTATATGATCGATAGAACGAGAACTACTATACTCACTACTCCTAGTATTATCAATCTAACTCATATTATTAGCCATATTATGCTTATATTATCGATAGAACGACAATTACTATACTTATTACTGTTATTATTATCAATCTAACTCATATTATTAGCCATATTATGCTTATATGATCGATAGAACGACAATTACTATACTCACTACTCTTAGTATTATCACTCTAACTCATATTATTAGCCTTATTATGCTTATATGATCGATAGAACGACAATTAATATACTTATTACTCTTATTACTATCAATCTAACTCATATTATTAGCCATATTATACTTATATGATCGATAGAACGAGAATTACTATACTCACTACTCTTAGTATTATCAATCTAACTCATATTATTAGCCATATTATGCTTATATGATCGATAGAACGACAATTACTATACTTATTACTCTTATTATTATCAATCTAACTCATATTATTAGCCATATTATGCTTATATGATCGATAGAACGAGAACTACTATACTCACTACTCCTAGTATTATCAATCTAACTCATATTATTAGCCATATTATGCTTATATTATCGATAGAACGACAATTACTATACTTATTACTGTTATTATTATCAATGTAACTCATATTATTAGCCATATTATGCTTATATGATCGATAGAATGAGAATTACTATACTCACTACTCTTACTATTATCACTCTAACTCATATTATTAGCCATATTATGCTTATATGATCGAGAGAACGACAATTACTATACTTATTACTCTTATTATTATCAATCTAACTCATATTATTAGCCGTATTATGCTTATATGATCGATAGAACGAGAATTACTATACTCACTACTCTTAGTATTATCAATCTAACTCATATTATTAGCCATATTATGGTTATATTATCGATAGAACGACAATTACTATACTTATTACTGTTATTATTATCAATCTAACTCATATTATTAGCCATATTATGCTTAAATGATCGATAGAATGAGAATTACTATACTCACTACTCTTAGTATTATCACTCTAACTCATATTATTAGCCATATTATGCTTATATGATCGAGAGAACGACAATTACTATACTTATTACTCTTATTATTATCAAACTAACTCATATTATTAGCCTTATTATGCTTATATGATCGATAGAACGACAATTACTGTAGTTATTACTCTTATTATTATCAATCTAACTCATATTATTAGCCATATTATGCTTATATGATCGATAGAACGAGAATTACTATACTCACTACTCTTAGTATTATCAATCTAACTCATATTATTAGCCATATTATGCTTATATTATCGATAGAACGACAATTACTATACTTATTACTGTTATTATTATCAATCTAACTCATATTATTAGCCATATTATGCTTATATGATCGATAGAACGAGAATTACTATACTCACTACTCTTAGTATTATCAATCTAACTCATATTATTAGCCATATTATGCTTATATGATCGATAGAACGACAATTACTATACTTATTACTCTTAGTATTATCAATCTAACTCATATTATTAGCCATATTATGCTTATATGATCGATAGAACGACAATTACTATACTTATTACTATTATTATTATCAATCTAACTCATATTATTAGCCATATTATGCTTATATGATCGATAGAACGACAAATACTATACTCATTACTCTTATTATTATCAATCTAACTCATATTATTAGCCATATTATGCTTATATGATCGATAGAATGAGAATTACTATACTCACTACTCTTAGTATTATCACTCTAACTCATATTATTAGCCTTATTATGATTATATGATCGATAGAACGACAATTACTGTAGTTATTACTCTTATTATTATCAATCTAACTCATATTATTAGCCATATTATGCTTATATGATCGATAGAACGACAATTACTATACTCACTACTCTTAGTATTATCAATCTAACTCATATTATTAGCCATATTATGATTATATTATCGATAGAACGACAATTACTATACTTATTACTGTTATTATTATCAATCTAACTCATATTATTAGCCATATTATGCTTATATGATCGATAGAACGACAATTACTATACTCACTACTCTTAGTATTATCACTCTAACTCATATTATTAGCCTTATTATGCTTATATGATCGATAGAACGACAATTAATATACTTATTACTCTTATTACTATCAATCTAACTCATATTATTAGCCATATTATACTTATATGATCGATAGAACGAGAATTACTATACTCACTACTCTTAGTATTATCAATCTAACTCATATTATTAGCCATATTATGGTTATATTATCGATAGAACGACAATTACTATACTTATTACTGTTATTATTATCAATCTAACTCATATTATTAGCCATATTATGCTTAAATGATCGATAGAATGAGAATTACTATACTCACTACTCTTAGTTTTATCACTCTAACTCATATTATTAGCCATATTATGCTTATATGATCGAGGAGAACGACAATTACTATACTATTACTCTTATTATTATCAATCTAACTCATATTATTAGCCTTATTATGATTATATGATCGATAGAACGACAATTACTGTAGTTATTACTCTTATTATTATCAATCTAACTCATATTATTAGCCATATTATGCATATATGATCGATAGAAAGAGAATTACTATACTCACTACTCTTAGTATTATCAATCTAACTCATATTATTAGCCATATTATGGTTATATTATCGATAGAACGACAATTACTATACTTATTACTGTTATTATTATCATCTGACTCATATTATTACCCATATTATGCTTAAATGATCGATAGAACGACAATTACTATACTTATTACTGTTATTATTATCAATCTAACTCATATTATTAGCCATATTATGCTTATATGATCGATAGAACGACAAATACTATACTCATTACTCTTATTATTATCAATCTAACTCATATTATTAGCCATATTATGCTTATATGATCGATAGAATGAGAATTACTATACTCACTACTCTTAGTATTATCACTCTAACTCATATTATTAGCCTTATTATGATTATATGATCGATAGAACGACAATTACTGTAGTTATTACTCTTATTATTATCAATCTAACTCATATTATTAGCCATATTATGCATATATGATCGATAGAAAGAGAATTACTATACTCACTACTCTTAGTATTATCAATCTAACTCATATTATTAGCCATATTATGGTTATATTATCGATAGAACACAATTACTATACTTATTACTGTTATTATTATCAATCTAACTCATATTATTAGCCATATTATGCTTAAATGATCGATAGATCTACAATTACTATACTCATTACTCTTATTATTATCAATCTAACTCATATTATTTGCCATATTATGCTTATATGATCGATAGAACGAGAATTACTATACTCTCTACTGTTAGTATTATCAATCTAACTCATATTATTACCCATATTATGCTTATATGATCGATAGAACGACAATTACTATACTTATTACTCTTATTATTATCAATCTAACTCATATTATTAGCCATATTATGCTTATATGATCGATAGAACGAGAACTACTATACTCACTACTCTTAGTATTATCAATCTAACTCATATTATTAGCCATATTATGCTTATATTATCGATAGAACGACAATTACTATACTTATTACTGTCATTGTTATCAATCTGACTCATATTATTACCCATATTATGCTTAAATGATCGATAGAACGACAATTACTATACTTTTTACTGTTATTATTATCAATCTAATTCATATTATTAGCCATATTATGCTTAAATGATCGATAGATCTACAATTACTATACTCATTACTCTTATTATTATCAATCTAACTCATATTATTAGCCATATTATGCTTATATGATCGATAGAACGAGAATTACTATGCTCACTACTCTTAGTATTATCAATCTAACTCATATTATTAGCCATATTATGCTTATATGATCGATAGAACGACAATTACTATACTTATTACTCTTATTATTATCAATCTAACTCATATTATTAGCCATATTATGCTTATATGATCGATAGAACGAGAACTACTATACTCACTACTCTTAGTATTATCAATCTAACTCATATTATTAGCCATATTATGCTTATATTATCGATAGAACGACAATTACTATACTTATTACTGTTATTATTATCAATCTGACTCATATTATTACCCATATTATGCTTAAATGATCGATAGAACGACAATTACTATACTTATTACTGTTATTATTATCAATCTAACTCATATTATTAGCCATATTATGATTATATGATCGATAGAACGACAAATACTATACTTATTACTCTTATTATTACCAATCTAACCCATATTATTAGCCATATTATGCTTATATGATCGATAGAACGAGAATTACTATACTCACTACACTTAGTATTATCAATCTAACTCATATTATTAGCCATATTATGATTATATTATCGATAGAACGACAATTACTATACTTATTACTGT